>NC_051162.1:34249857-34282384 GCF_013339745.2 Dermacentor silvarum
GGGAGACAGTAAAAACCATTAGCGTGAACTTTGGGACCCCATCACGGGCGTTCACACGCAAAAGAAAGAAAGATATTGTCAAAAGTGAAGCGCACCTCGTCAGCGGTGGGTACAAGGTAACTGCACCGATTGCTGCAATTCTACCTGGGATGGATGTGATGGCAGTCAATGGCCACGTGCGCTGCAAAGACACTTTCTTGCGTTTGTTAGAAGCCACGGATCGCTCGGGCTACCCAGTATAAAAATTATTTCTTTCTTGCGGGTGTTAGAAGCCATCGCTCGGCGCTATCCAGTATGAAGATGCATCATAAAGTAAAGGAAATAAAGCGTATTTTTCTGACCCTTGTATGAGTGCTTTCCGGCATTCCTGAGTGCTTACACGGTAAGCGCGCGGCAAACCACTTCTGCGCTAGCCGACGCTCACTTCGTCTCGCAGGCCTTACCTTGGCGCGAGCAACGAGCGAATCTGTTAAAGCTAGTGTGAAAACCAGGTGCACACCAATCTGTGCTCGGAAATGCTAGCGCAAGCACGTACCGAGCCGCGCTAATCCAATCCAGAGGAAAAGAAAGAGGGCGAGCGTCCCCTCGTGGTATAGCACGAAAACGTATTAAACTACGAATTAGTCTAATACACATTCAGTGTACACCTTGTAATCTTTAAAATGCTTATAACCCACGCTAATGTGACTAATATTATTGTACTGAATGCATTTATTTCATAACTTGCTGTGCCTGTAATGCACTCGATGGAACGACAAACAAGTGAAAGAAGGCACGACCTTGCACCGACCGTATCATCACGTGAGCCCCAGTTTGTCGACCGCCCATATGGCAACGCCCAAGGGATGATAGCCTTCCAGAGGGAATCTAGATAAACCAATGAAACTGGAGGCGTGCCGGCGGACAAACTTTGTCTTGTTACCATTTGTTCTTTCATCTTGGGGCGTCGCCAGAGCTCATGAAGATCCCGAGTTTCGCCAAACTCGGCGCATCCAGCTGCATAGCACCCCTGGTTCGAAAATTTCGACCGGGAAATTCCTTTGCCCACGGCCAGCCCCCACGGAAAGAGATGAGCTTCCTGGCCTTGTGTAGCCGCATACTATGCCCGACGCACCGTTCTTGCTATTTGAAACCGTGAAACCGTTCTTGCTATTTGCGAATAAATATAATTTGGTTTAATTTTCCTGCCGTTCAGAAAGCGTTCGACGGTATCTGTCACTGCAGGATTGCAGTCGACGCTGCAAGATATTCAATAGGACACAAAATCAGAAAACGCGCTATCGACATAAATGTTCTTCCTTCAACGCGCACAAAAATGAAACAGATGAGCGTTTGTTTCCTTGTTAGCAAGTTCACACCTCAGTCAGTCTATACGAACCAACAGCCCTTCACAATGGCGCCCGGCGTTTTCTAATTGCCGAAATGATGCTTTGAGGCCTCGCGCCGCTGCAAGCAAGCTTTTGCTGCTTTACAATCAAAGTACGATGTTATAAATGGTTTCTCAATATCACACAGTCATCGAAACGAAAACACGACCTAGCGTATGCCGCCATAAAGAAATGTAAATAAGATAAACGAGATTTTTTATTACCTTCAGTGGTTGCCGTATTGGCGCTACAAGTTAGGTGCCTGCCTTGGTGTTGCAGACGAGGGCATCCAGTTCGTTCAGCGAAGACGACTCGTCCAAGGCTTCCGACGACGACAATGAGCCCCCTTGCTTAGCTGCCGTCACGGCGGCGATGATCGTGCTCTTGGCGATCGTGGGCCTGGTGCTGGGTCTCTCGATGCTTTACTTGTCGAATTTGCCGCCATCGGTAGAGCAAAACGAGACGACCACCCAGGCCGCGTATCCTGAACCGGCGACCCAGGATCCGTGCGTGGGGCGGGATCGCGTCCTCACGCCGACCAGGCAGAAGCTGGGTGCTGAGACGCACCAGGGTCCCCTACCAGGCGACGTGGAGCCTCTGCATTACGCTATCACGATGACGTTGTGCGGTGAGGTTCAGTCAAGGCACTTTAAAAAAAGATTGCTGGAGGGGAGCTGACTTAACTAAAGTGAAGCCCGACCGCCGCCATCTTACCATTAGAACGAAAAAGCGTTACAGAAGGGGGGTTAATTTTGCCGTACACATGTTCAACGTCTCTTTTTTGTAATTGGTATCAGAAAGAAGCCGAAACATTTTTTTTATTTTGTGGCGCATCATGATAGCAATACGCAACCAAATGCAGCATTCTAGCCAGAGGCCACCAGCTTTTATTTTCCATTAGCCTATCATTTACAATTTTCTAATTAGCCTAGCATTTACAATAATTGACCATAAGACAGTCAGTTGTGAGTAAATTTCAGCTGTCGCGGCCTTCTTTCAGGGTAGAAATATAGGCAAATTCTGGCTTCACCTGTGCTGGTAAGAAACTGCAGGGGCTGTCGCCCCAGCAAATTTTTAAAAAACCTCCTTCGGTTCAGCTAAATGCTGTACTGACCAAGTAAGGTGGCCAAGTACATAGCCCATTCTTTCATCGTGCCCGGGGCGCACACGACCTGCATGAGACAACAAGGGTAACGGGTTAACTCGTGCAAATACCTTCGGGAGTACTTACGCGAGATTCCGCATGGTCAACTCAGGGTGCGTCGGAGTACGGGCGATAGCTTTTCTGGGATTGTTCTAACTGCTGTGGCGTTTTGAAGCTCTATTTGACGGAAATATTGCGGAGTTATTGTACTGCCGTGTGGTCTTTACAGCCAGCTGAGCTCTTGCGATAATTTAACTACGTGTGTAGAGTACCACTCACTAGAATTGCTGAGGATACCTGGATTGTGTTGGGCAGTAACTACAACGTGCAGTTAAGCTCAGCACCAATAAACCAAGTACGCCAAAAAGTCGGCTACCATACGTCCTGTTTGGCACCTTTCTTTTTTTTTGGGGGGGGGGTTGGATTTCTTCTATTCTGGCAACAGCGAGTGGTTCGCAGATAGCTCGCTCGCTCGCTCGCTCGCTCGCTCGCTCACTCACTCACTCACTCACTCACTCACTCACTCACTCACTCACTCACTCACTCACTCACTCACTCACTCACTCACTCACTCACTCACTCACTCACTCACTCACTCACTCACTCACTCACTCACTCACTCACTCACTCACTCACTCACTCACTCACGTGCTTAGTACGCAACACGCGCAGTCCATCTCTTCCAGGGTTTCCGAAGCAACGCGCCAACCATCAATCCTGAAACTCATATGTGAAGCCCGTAAGCAGTTTATAGCATAAAAACTGTATTTCAATGAGGTATCCTGCAGCCTCTTGAGCGCTGATTATTTCAAGCTAGAGAACGAATGGATCAATGATGCTGCCGGCTGACGTCGCTAGTCAAAGCTCCAAGGAAGCCCACAGTTGAAGTGAAAGTAATTTGCCGGGTACGCATGTTAAGCAACTCTTGACAAACCTTGTTCACGGATTAGGGTTTGGATATCAGACTTATGCCAAAGTACTGGGAAAGTTCGCACAAGTCTACCAAAATGCTACTCAGAAAACTAAGCCCGCAACAACATAGAAAGAGACACGTAAACTATAGAAGGGAGAACGCAGACTTCGGTGCTTCGAGTAGCGAGGGCCTGCGCACTAAAATAAAGTCCCGAAGGGCAAAGGATGTTTTTCTATTCTATGAAACCGAATTACTGCGAACAGCACTTAAACCAAATGCTCCTTCAAACGACGTATTCCACGGTGGTCTTTTTTTTTTCTATCTGCTAAGCGTTTTCTTCGTCTGCTTGATCTGGTAATGTTTCGAATCTAATTACCGATGATGTCATTCTACAGTATAGTCAAGCAAGGTTCTTCGGTGTGTTCCACACACTCACTTCGCTTCATGCAAGGTAAACAATACGAATTTCATAACATCATCAAATATTGCGCATTTTCGATGTTTTTTTTCGATGTAGAACGAAGGTTAAACAACACAGCTATTAAAGTATGTTCGCTTGCGTAAAGCACCCGAGGAGAAGTGTTTAGAAAGCTCGACCTGAAGGCTGTCGTATTCCGCTATAAATCCTAGGTACACCTATTTGCCTAGAGATGTTCGTTAGGACACTAGTGTCTTGCCTAAAAGCATTAGGTATGGACATTATTGGCGCATACCCTCGCTAATTAGGCATTGTTCGTATCAAAAATCATCTGGCGAATAGCACGCGCACACCCGCACTTGATGGCCTACACCTTAAGTTTAGGCTCGACCACAGTTGTTAGCTGTCCCAACGATTTACGTAGCGCTTGCACAACGCGGTGTAGCAGGTACCCACATTTTAGACTCTTCTGTGGGGGTGGTAACGCAGCGCTATGCCTGAAGCTACGCCGAATCGATAAGACGAATACGCCTACAGCTCCGCATGGATTCCCCTAATGACAATGGCGACGAAGGTATTCCACTCAACCCACCCACTTCGAGCATTCTTCATATATTTTCGTTTAGAAGGTAAAAAAAATAACGATAAGCATACATTTACCCACTCATAAAAAAACACACTATTGACTATGCGGATTATATCCACTAGTTTTACAGCGAAAACTAGTGGATATAAGCGTCATTTTTTACAGAGAGTTCTACAGTTTTACACCCAGTTACAGTTACACCAAGTTTTACAGCGAAGCTGTAAAACTGGAGAGTTTTTTGCGGCGTCGTCCTCACGGAAAAAAAAATAACCTTCAGCGATAGAAGCGAAAAGTGAATACGTTCTTTGGTACCACTCATACAACATACAGCACACCATTCGTTTCAATACAGACCAAGCACAAAACGAGCTTCCAAACAACATCATTGACGATAAGGCGCTCCTGCTAACAATGTGAAGCACGTAGCGCTCCACGCACAGGTTTCTAAGTAAAGATTACTGCTGCACAAGCGGCCGCGGGGACGGCAGCTTGCGACGTGGGGAGTGACATCCCTAGCCTTTCGCACATAAAAGAACCGAACAAATTTTGCACATAAAAAAGCACATAAATACGAACAAATTTTGGCGTAAGAAAAATCTTACGAAAAAAAAGCGTATTCAGAAAGCTAAAACTGTTCGTAAGATCAGCAATCTTGCGATGCCCGCCGCTGCAAAGACCAGCGCTGGAGTCGAAAAAATGCATCTATGTAGGGTAGGAAAGGTGCGAACTTCAGCACTTCCGCCAATATTAAGCGTGAGTCGATTCACAAAACTTAAACAGCCGTCGCAGATGACGAGTTAAGAAGAACTTTCTACGATAGGTTTGCAGCTGTCTTACGAACATCATTATGTCTATCAGTGCCGCTCGAGCTGACGCAGGTAAGCGTTGGAACGCACTGTTGCGGCTGATTGGCCAGAGGACACAACTGATAGGCGAGGATGGCGCATGCGTATATCTTTGTGGCGCACTCTGATTTGTCATCTCAAATTACATTGAGCTGCTTGAGTGCATAATTGTATTAAGCGTGCGCTGTTGTGGAAGGCAGTAACATTAATGCTGTGCGACGACCTTCTGCCTAACGGCGTATAAAATGACCTACCACCATTGTGATGATGTGAAATAAAATGCATCTCACGAACGAAGCAAATAATTGTCGCATGCTTACGCGACAATTATTTGAGGCCGGGGTCGTGGCCTCATGCCCGAACCCGGCCCGGGCCCACTGATTCAAGCCCGGGCCCTGTTCGAGACCACCGAAAGGCGCTTCGGACGGCCCGTGTAGTGCTCTACATTACACTGAGTGCCTTGGCTCCCGCATTAGTGTTACAGTGTCAGTTTTATCGTATGCTCCTTTTAACGCACATATTTTACAGCGGAGCTATGAGCCTCTCGATGGTGGGTATTTTTTGTTGAGTCATCCGCGGGCAAGAATGTGGGCCAATCCCGGAGGTAGTGCCATACTGTGCCGACCCGCGGTGGAGGTGAAGCAGGCTTTAGGCACTCGACAAAGTCAAGCGAAAGGTGCACACATTATTTGGAATCACACATACAACATATAGAACAGCATTTGTTTCAATACAGCACAAACACAAAAAAATGTGGTTGATCCCTCTTATGTAGGAATCGCTATAGAACACGAAAGTGAAACGTGTCTTCACAGAAGTAGTGTAATGTTTATTGCACATTGATATATAATGTCTATTGGTGTTTTGTGGCTAAAGCGCCCTCAGGCGTTGATGCACCCACGCTGACGCCTGGTGGCACGTCTCCTCCATCACGACTACCAACGTCGATGACCATGAGCAACCGTCGTGCATATGGAAGCTGCACTACGCTGCACACGCTAGCACAACGCGAAAGACGAAGCACGTAACTGACACACTAATACAACGCGCAAAACAAAGCACGTAACTGAATCGTCACCGAGTCAAATCAGCGCGTGCAGCGCGTCGTAATTGCAGCCTCCGCGATCAACTTCAGAAACATTTTCAGAGCTAATTGCGGAGGCCACGCTCCGCTGTGCTGAGTACGGTGAACGCCACCTAGGTGGCGTTGATAGTGCTTCTTGATGCCAGCGTCCCTTCAAAGGCTGGCATCGAGGCGTCGTAGTGCTGAGACCACCGAAGCGTTCACTGTCGGTGCGCGTTAGTGTCATAATGCAGTACTTCTCTTTTCTGCTCGTAGGCGGCGGCACCGCCCCGAGAAAGAGCGCGGGTACACGGAGGAGTGTTAGATATATAAGGCGCGTCTGTGTAGCTCTCTGCAAATGCGTTTGTGGCGCAATGGGTTAAACGCTCGGCGATCTATCGTCGCGGACCGAGAGGTCGTGGGTTCGATTTCCAAATTTTGCATGTTTGTGGAACTTTTTCTTCTGGTTTCTTTCTTTGTATTATGTTCGTGTACATTGTAAGCTGACGTATTTCCGTGACGGAAATACGTCAGTGAAGTCTTGGTGGACCCCGGCATAAAACACTTTCGTGTTAAAACAAGCATCCGAACCGCATAATTGATGATAAGGCGCTCCTGATGACAATGCAAAGCACGTAGCGCTCCCCGCATACGTTTCCCAGTAAAATTACTGTTGCGCAAGCTGCCTCGGCGATTGCAGCTTTCTGCGTAGGGTGTGACGTCACTAGCCTTTCGTATATAAAAGAGCCAGCCTAGGAACTGGTTGCATTGCAGTTGCAGCACCGCTATAGGTAGGCAACACATAGTTAGGATTCCCGAGGAGCAGCGTGAATACGACGAACGGCGAAGGAAAATAGAAACGGCAATGCGACTAACGGCATCGTGCTCTTTACTCTAAATTACAGTTACTACCATTACCCTGAAGCAATAAAGCATTGCATACGGCCCCCAGTAGTTGTAGGGGTGGTTTTCAACAGCTTTGCTGGACATCCACTTTGGCAGGGTCGGGATGTCGAGTCAGATATTTTAGCTAGCACTCCTGTACTTCTAGAAGAGTATAATTCAAAATGTCGCAGTATCGCCCGAAAGGGCGAAGCGTTGCTAGCAACATAGACAGCTTTGAAGCGTTGATAGCAATATTAGACAGCTGCACGAAGTAAGCTTCGTAGTATTATCGGCCGTATACATTGCAGTAAACATTGGTTACTAAATAAATTGTCAGGCATAGTCTCACGCGCCGCACCGGAAAACATGAACAGCTCTAGCGCGCCGTCACAACGTTGGCGTGATGAAGAGCGCCGCCAGCGGCGAGGGAACGCTTCGTGCTGCCTCTCGCCTGACCGTGTTTCGGAATGTCGAGAACATGTGACCTCCAGTACCAGGCACACGGAACCACAGCGCGCGTGAGGCCATCAGTCATCTCGAATCACGCTTAAGCTTCGCACCCGCCGCGAGTTACCTCCAAGATGCGACGCATAGGCTGACTATGGGCTCAACCATGCGGATAGTCATGCGCAGCCGCGGTCGGACTAGAGGAACAGACGCAAGCTCACCTGCTCACGCAGGTTGATACTAACTGACGTGTTTGTTAGAAGTGAAGGTGTTAGAATATTCAAATATTCATGCGAGAGATATAAGCATTTTCGGTGATCACAAAGTGGTAACATGGACACAGTTGGAGCATTTTGAAACATTTAGGACGAAATAGTAGTAGATTGGGAAACGATAATAATTTATTTAAGTGTGAGTTCACCGTCACTTCTAGCATAAAACGATGAAAATATGCGACATATTGTCGAATAAACTTGTTGACATCACTGTAATTAGTTTTGGTAGTGCGTGAGAATTACGTAGATAATGTGCACTGCAGCGTCCGTCAGATGGATAGCGCATGCGATACAGATATTGACAGGCAGACTGCAAAGAGCGTTGCCAGATAATGACCGTCATCTGAAGCAGAGCTTTTGCTTGCTTTTCCTTTTTTGTTTCTTTTTGCGCTGCTACAGGTAAGAGTCTCGACGACGCTGGCGTAAACGTGACCGGACGCGTAGAAGCCCTTCTCAGGCCAAAGGTTCCTACGGCGAAGTTGGTGCTTAAGGCTAGTTCAGAGCGCATCAAAGACGTGACGATGGCATTACTGGATAGAAGTGGCAGTACATGCCACGAGCCCGCAGCTTTGCCTATTGAGAGCGTGAGTGCCAGCGGACAGTTTCTGATCGTGAAGCTAGAGAATGAACTGGTGGCTGGTACGGCGTATACTCTGGTGACAGAGTACCACTACGACAAGACCACTGCGGATGGGCCCATTCACCTTTCACCCACGTAAGTCTGCTATCACCTTTTCGCACCTACGTTATACACTCGAGTGAGCCATCGCTGGCTTGTATCTGTGCATGCAGAGCTATGCAGCCGGAACCTCAAAGTGTACGCGTACATTATGATCCCCTCTTGAAGAAAGTATCCTGTTAGGATAATAATATCCTACGATTTACTGCAGCTTGCAAATGATCTAGAGACTTGTAGGTTATCTTTTATGCTCATCGAACTGCTTACCACGTTATATCAGCGAAAGTTTCTTAAGTTGTAGAAGTGCTGGCAGTTGAATTTGGCTTCCTTACTAAAGCTATGTGTCCCCTTTCTGAGTGGACCACAACTAAGTAGCGACGACTACTCAGGAGTGGTAATCCTAACTGATAATCACGATCGCCCAAGTTCCTTGTTTTCCCATGGTATCAAAAATTGTTACCCGAACGGAAAGTGTACCTTTTTTCGCCATGAGAGTTGTACCTAACGAATCTTCACAAATGAGATAACAGGCAATCGTTGGCTGAGTGAGTAGACGTTTTCTTATTGGAACACTCTCTGTTACATGCGCTGACGTACGCCATTGTCGTAAATAACGTAAATAAACATTGTCGGGATCGCCGATACCTCGATAACTGCTGACCGAGGCAATCGCAGAGGAAGCACCGTGGCAAGGCAAACCCACGAGCATGCGAAACACAGTGGCTACACGGGTGGTGGATGACAACTGGCGTGACAGCACCCACGTGCCAAAAAAGCCGTAGGGGTCAAGGCTTCATAAGCAAGCAACGTAACTGCTGATCGGGAAAAGTGCTGCGGATTGCCGTGGGAATTGCACGTGGCACACGCCCCGCCGGGGCCAGAGATAATTGATATACGCCTGTCGTTGTATGTTCGTTTCGTTAACAACTTCTGAAGTTTGTGTTAAGGCTATTGAATAGGTAGGTTAAGTAGGCCGCCACCTTCTGCTGCTCGTGTGGGGCCTCTTACAGATCTCTCAACGAAGCAGCCTGCTTCAACATATAACATATGATATGAAGATGAATTTTTACGGCGACAATACAAATCGCTCGTTTGTTAAACTGCGAATGTGAAGAACAAGCGAAATACAATATTTTGCTGCTGAGTACGAGGTCGCGGGATCGAATACCGGCCACGGCGGCCGCATTTCGATGAGGGCGAAATACGAGAACACCCGTGTGCTTACATTTAGGCGAACGTTAAAGAACCCCAGCTGGTGGTTCAAATTTCTGGAGTCGCCCACTACGACGTGCCTCATAATCAGATCGTGGTTTTGGCACGTAAAACCCTATAATTTAATTTTTAAATTTTTTACGAAATGAAATATTTTTAAGCTACTAAAAGATAAGCTGTACGTACGCACAGAGAATAGTCAGCGTTATCCCTCAAGAAAATATGTTCAATTATTCCCAAGAAATACAGCAAATTATGGAAAAGAAACTACGAAATACCACGCATTGTGATTAATTAATAAAGTGGAATATAACTAACATTTTGCCGTTTGTCCGAAAAATTTTGAAAAGTAAAGTAGAGAAATTTTGTTAAAGAAGCAAATTATATGTCAACATTAAATATAATTGCTCTGAAATTATATTTGAATTTATAATATGTTTGTCTTACGTAGGCGCGAGTGCATGTTTATTTTTTCTCCTTCCTTAGTACTGTAGGAGATGTCGCAGCGACTGAATATTTTTGAAAGTGGAACATATCACTTAATTACTGCTGATGTTCATGTATGATGCGTCAAATGTGTTTTGTGCAAGAAATGTGTATATGGTGCAAACGACGCATGCAGAAGCCTTTGTCGGACACAAGCCCTTTGCTCTTGTCCTTTGGGTATGCATGCAAGGAAGAAATATACTGCTACTATGGCTAAAAACAAAAACAAACAAACAAACAAATACAGGGAACGTTGTTCAGGAATCGTTCCTACATCACATCACGTCAGTTTGTAAGCTCAGCCCACAGAATAAACCGTTAATCTGGTTCATTATGTGAGCGTGTGTAACCGTCAATCCGTGTGTAACCGTGCTAAGCGTGTGTAACGCTTGTGCAACGTTTATTGAAGTTATTTACCCCGAATTATCCCAACATAACCAAAGTGCGACGGTCTCCACCCTTACGAAAAATTTTCGCAGACATGAACTCAGTTTAGCCACAGCTCAGGTGAGTTTTGGTAGGTGCCTAGCCTTCGGAACTTATGTGTACTAGAACTGGGCTTTCCCAGCTTCACAGAAATTGACGCAGTTGCGTTGTATGCCAGGTCCTTAAGCAGCATTTATATTCCCTGACTCTTGAAAACGTATCATACGCTGACTTTGCTTTTCGATAATTTAGCAGCTAAATTGGACACACAATAATTAAGCACGGCAGAATGCTTCGCTTTTACTCTAACGTTGAGCTTGGAGCTCGTTTCACATAATGTCTGGCTCATTATTTGCGCATTTACATCACAGCTGCGTGTCAAAGAAAGCAACTAGCAGAATTAACAAGCACATGACTGTGACGTTGCTTTATGTTAACATTCTTGTACGAGAAGCAGCTTACTGCGTACCTTCAGAGCTTTTTGGCAGCGCTCAGCGGTGGATTCGCACTCGAAGTGGACTGACTAGCTTTAGCAATCCCTGGTGCAAAAAACTCGCCTATTTGCAACGCAGGCTTGGCCGCATGGAATTGAAATCAGGAGAAGCACACGTCGCATTTCCGTGTTTTGAAGAGCAAGGATGGCTCGCCCCGATACAGCTCACGCTGGTTGTTCCTGGGAAGTTGCACGCCGCATCTAATACAGCGCTGGATTGGCAGCCTGTTCCGTAAGTCGAACTATTAGCGCAACAGTGCAATCGAAACTCTCAGAATCTCTCATATATATATATATATATATATATATATATATATATATATATATATTGTAGTGAAGACGAATGCCCGGCGCTGCAGCCACATCGCCAGTCATCCGGGAAGCGCGAGCTCGAGATTGCCTGAGCCGCTCTGGTTGAGACACGCTGCCAACGCTGCCCGCTGCTCTCTTGTACTGTGTTCACATTAGATTCTGGTGGAGGTGCTGCGGTTTCCCCCAACCTGGAATTACGCACCCGAACTCTGCCGTCCGTCATGCCTGACGACCCCAGCCCGACATCCCCACCGGTTACTCCAGCCATCGTATGTGCCGGTGCCCAGCGTCAGCGGGATCCTGACATCTTCTGCGGCACCGATGAGAAAGACGTTGAAGATTGGCTGGAATCGTATGAACGCGCCAGCAACACTAACAAATGGGACGACACCCAGAAGCTCAACAACGCGATGTTCTATCTGTCGGGCGTCGCCAAGCTGTGGTTTCGAAACCACGAAGCCGATCTCCGCACATGGGCTCGCTTCAAAACCAGCATTGCAGACGTTTTCGGCCGCCCTGGCGTGCGCAAGCTTCGCGCTGAACAACGCCTGCGCAGCCGATCCCAGCAAACTGGTGAAACGTTCACCAGCTACATAGAGGACATCGTCGACCTCTGCCGGCGTGTCAACCCGACGATGGCGGAGGGGGACAAGGTACGTCACATCATGAAGGGTATTTCCGACGATGCCTTCATATGCTGCTGTCAAAAAGCCCTGACACAGTTTCTCAGGTCATTGAGCTTTGCCAGAGTTTCGACGAGCTCTGCAGGCAGCGTCTTCTCACACGGCGCCCACCTGTGTCCGATGAAAGCCTCGCGAGCGTGGCCGTGGCTCCTGACATGGACTCCCTGCTTTGCCAAATTAAAGAGTTCGTCCGTGCTGAGGTCGCTCGCCAGCTTTCGCTGCTGTCCTCAGCCACGTCACCACCCTCGTCTTTGCCGGCCAACCTTCGCCAGGTCATCCAAGAGCAAGTTTGCGCAGCTCTCCCTTCTGCCCGCGAGACTCCACCGGTGCCGACTCCCGTTGCTTTTCCCGAGGTGACTGCACCTCTTAGCTATGCCGAGGCTCTCGCACGGCCACCACCTCAGACCTTTGCGCCATTCCCATCAGCCGTGCCACTGCGTCCAGCCCCTCACTTCGTTCAGCCGCGGTACCCACACAGCAGTGGACAATGGCGCACTCCTGACAACCGCCCAATATGTTTTGCATGTGGTCTACCTGGCCACATTGCACGATTTTGCCGTCGCCGCCCAACATCCTACCGCCGTAGCTTCGACACCGAACCATACGGTTCACCATACCCGTCGTCCTCCGTGCCTCAGAACCCTGGCCAGATGTCTTCTTACTCGGACCACCGCCCTCTTGTTGACCGCCGTTCGCCATCGCCCCGACGTCGCTCGCTTTCACCGATGCGTCGTCGTCCTTCTACGCCGGAACGGGAAAACTAATCGCCGCAGTTCCAGAGGCGAGAACTGCGTCACCCACGAACAGACCAAGGCCTCTCCCTTCTCCGACTAATATTATTGATGTATATGTGGACGGCGTCGCTGCACTCGCCCTCGTTGACACTGGTGCCGCAGTTTCGGTTATTAGTGCCACACTTTGCCGTTCGCTCAGGAAAGTTACGACGCCACTGTCAAACGTATCCCTTCGTACTGCCAGCGCAGACCGCATCACGCCTGCAGCTGCGTGTACTGCTCGTGTTGTGATCAACGGCCTCCTCTACATCGTCGAATTTTTGGTGCTGTGTTCTTGTTCCCATGATCTTATTTTGGGCTGGGACTTCCTTTCCGCTAATAAGGCCGTCATCGACTGTTCTCGTGCTGAGGTGGAATTTCAAACGCTGTGCGACGCCCCGCTCCTTGACGCTCGTGAACCTGACGATAAAGTTTTTGTTGCCGAAGACGTTACCATTCCACCGCACTCTTCTGCCCTAGCCACGGTGTCATGCAACCTTGTTGCTGATGCCAGCGCACTTTTTACGCCATCCGCCATTTTCGCTCGTCGCAAATGTTCCCCGCTGCCTTTCGCTGTTTTGGACGTTCATGCCGGCATCAGCAGACTGCTCGTCTCCAACCAATTGTCCTGTCCTCTCACTTTGCTTCGTGGGGAATGCGTTGGCCGCGTCCAGTGTGTCGACCCTGCTGCCATCATTGACATGCCAACTGGTTCCACCGCCACTCATGAGGTCGCCGGAATGACCTGTAACCCCGCGCAGGAGCCGACTTCGCCCGATGTTCTCCATAGCTCCATCGCCGACACGTTGACTGTTTCCCAACGCGCCCAGCTTCTACGCCTTCTCGACAAGTTCCGTTCGTCTTTCGACTGCCAGCATGTTCCCTTGGGCCGCACGTCAACTGTTTGTCATCGCATCGACACGGGTACTAGTGCGCCACTGCGACAAAGACCCTATCGTGTATCCGCGACAGAGCGCCGTGTCATCGATGACCAAGTAGCTGACATGCTGAAGCGCGGCGTCATTCAGCCTTCGGATAGCCCCTGGGCATCTCCCGTTGTTCTTGTTAAGAAGAAGGACGGATCGATTCGATTCTGTGTCGATTACCGTCGTCTTAACAAAATAACTCGTAAAGATGTTTACCCTCTTCCGAGAATTGACGACGCCCTTGACTGTCTCCAAGGCGCGGAGTTCTTCTCTTCTATCGACTTACGTAGCGGCTATTGGCAAGTCCCCATGGCACCCGAAGACCAACCTAAAACGGCCTTTGTAACACCAGATGGCCTATATGAATTTCGTGTCATGCCTTTCGGGCTTTGCAACGCCCCAGCCACATTTGAGCGTATGATGGACAACCTGTTGCGTGGTCTCAAGTGGAAAACGTGCCTGTGCTACTTAGATGATGTGGTTATTTTTTCGCCCGATTTTCCCACCCATCTCTGTCGGCTGGAGGAAGTGTTACAGTGCCTAACTGCCGCCGGCCTTCAGCTCAACCTGAAGAAATGCCACTTTGGCGCAAGTCAGCTCACCATCCTTGGCCATGTCGTATCTAAACACGGTATTCTTCCTGACGCCGCCAAGCTCCGTGCAGTTGCTGATTTTCCCAAACCTTCCTCCGTACGAGAACTTCGCAGCTTCCTTGGCCTCTGCTCTTACTTTCGCCGCTTCATTCGGAATTTTGCGTCCATCACCGCTCCCTTGAATCAGCTTCTACGGAGCGACTTGAACAATTACGCCTGGTCCCCTGCCTGTGACGATGCCTTCCAAGAGTTGCGTCGTCTATTAACATCGCCGCCTATACTGCGTCACTTCGACCCGAGTGCTCCGATCGAAGTACACACTGACGCCAGCGGTGTTGGGCTCGGCGCTGTGCTCGCGCAGCGCAAATCTGGGTTCGACGAGTACGTCGTTGCATACGCAAGCCGCACCCTCACCAAAGCAGAGACAAATTATTCCGTTACGGAGAAAGAATGTTTGGCCATAATCTGGGCACTTGGTAAATTTCGACCCTACCTCTATGGCCGCCCCTTTGACGTAATTACAGACCACCATGCACTTTGTTGGCTGTCCACATTGAAGGACCCCTCAGGTCGATTAGCTCGCTGGGCTTTGCGGTTGCAAGATTTCGACGTGCGCGTTGTCTACAGGTCTGGCCGCCGCCACACCGACGCCGACGCGCTTTCCCGTTCGCCCGTGTCAACCGTAAGCGATGCCTGCCTCTCTGCCGTTGACCACGTACTTTCGTTCCCAGTAGGCTGCGACATGGCTTCGGAGCAACGCAAGGATGCCTGGATTAGTGCTCTTATCCGCTTCCTTTCTAACCCGTCGACTGTTCCTCCACCTTCTCGAGCTTTGCGCCGTCAAGCTTCGCACTTCGAAATGCGGGATGGACTTCTCTATCGCCGGAATTACGTCTCCGACGTCCGCAAGTGGTTGCTCGTCATACCGCGACATCTTCGTGGTGAAATATGTTCTGCCTTCCACACTGACCCGCAGTGTGCACACGCGGGTGTCTTCAAGACGTACACCCGGCTTCGCTCCAGGTTTTATTGGCGTGGCATGTACACCTTTGTGTGCAAGTACATTCGGTCGTGCCCTCAGTGCCAACGCCGCAAGGTTCCTTCTCAGCATGTCTCTGGTCCACTACAGCCAATCCCGTGTCCTGCCAGGCCCTTCGATCGCATTGGGATTGACCTGTATGGACCCCTTCCGAGCACGGCTTCCGGAAACCGCTGGATAGTCGTCGCCATCGACCACTTGACGCGATACGCAGAAACAGCCGCTCTGCCTGCTGCCACAGCTCGTGATATCGCATCCTTCCTACTGAAAAACTTTATTCTCCGTCACGGTGCACCTCGCGAACTTTTGAGCGATAGAGGACGTGTGTTCCTCTCCGAAGTCGTAAACGCGCTCCTTACTGAATGTCGCATCGTTCATCGCACCACCACCGCCTACCATCCTCAAACTAACGGTCTGACGGAAAGATTTAACCGCACCCTTGGCGACATGCTCTCCAAATACGTCGCCTCTGATCACACTGATTGGGACCTCATTCTGCCATTCATCACGTTCGCCTACAACACTGCACCACAGGCGACCACAAACTTTTCCCCATTCTTCCTCTTGTACGGCCGCGAACCTTCGACTACCCTCGACACCATTCTTCCGTACAGACCCGATTCATCCGAATGTACACCCATCTCTGAAGTTGCCCGCCGCGCCGAGGAATGCCGTCAACTCGCCCGTTCCTTTACAGCCGTCGACCAATGGCAACAAAAATCTCGACGTGACGATGATCACACGCATTGTCACTTTCTTCCGGACTCCCTTGTGTGGCTTTGGGTTCCTGCCGTTCCTGCTGGCCTCTCATCCAAGCTTGTATCAAAATATCAAGGACCCTACCGTGTTGTAGCGCAGACATCGCCTGTGAACTATATTGTCGAGCCTGTCACGCCACCTACGGACCAACGCTGTCGTGGTCGTGAAACCGTCCACGTACAACGCCTGAAGCCGTATTACGACCCCTTGATTCTATGTTCACCATGAGTCGCCAGGATGGCTCCTTTTCCGATGGGGGGTGATTGTAGTGAAGACGAATGCCCGGCGCTGCAGCCACATCGCCAGTCATCCGGGAAGCGCGAGCTCGAGATTGCCTGAGCCGCTCTGGTTGAGACACGCTGCCAACGCTGCCAACGCTGCCCGCTGCTCTCTTGTACTGTGTTCACATTAGAGTCCGAATGAAATCACTGCAACATAAGCGTGGGCAGATCCAGGTATCGTCCCGATAAAGCATCGGCCCGATGCTTTCTTGGTATGGAGGCTGTCTTGACTAAAGCACCTAACAGCCAGAGAAGACAACAAAGTGAGGGACACGAGAGCAAGCATGTCTCTCTCCGAAGAGGGTAAAGTTGGCGCGGCCAATTATTCTTGAGCCTCTGAATATAGAGCTTGTGTTTGTTTTCGCACCGTCGTCCTGTGTGCTTTTCTGCGCGTCTTGCGACAATTTAACACAAGACCCGAGCTGTGGGAGACCACGCTGCTCAGCTCTGCACCGGCAGACCAACTTAAAGCAATCCAACAAGCTGAAGATGCCACCAGGGCCCTAGGGCTTGAGGCCGTCATCTCCTGTACTAAAATAAAGTTTATTCCTCCTCCTCAAATATATATTTCTCAAATATTCTGAAAATGAAAATCCTATCTTTTCACCAATCCTAGTTTTTACTGTGTTAGCACGTTTCTGCCATAACATTGCACGTTGTGAAGCATTGTTCATTAAAGGTCCAAATGAAGCATTCGTAACAATGTGCCAGCTTATTCGCATACCCAATACTCTTTACGCTGTGCAAACGATCTTGGTGTACACAAAAATCACGAGCCCTTCTCCTGTCGATAACATCGGGTAAGCGAAGCTTGTCGTGTGTGTATCTTACCGTTGTGATTTTGGTTCTCTCTCGCTCTCTTTCGCGCTCTCTATCTTTCTCCATGTTTCTTTCTTTCTCTCCCTTTCTTTTTTTCTCTATCTCTTTTTCTCTTTCTTCCATTCTATATCTATTTCTCTTTCTTTCATTGGCCTTCGTGGTGACTTCCTTTCTTTGTTTCTCTCTCTCTTTCTTTCTTTCTCTCTCTCTAGCTATTTTTCCTTCTCTCTATTTCTTCATTTCTCTCTTTCTCTCTCTCTTTCTTTCTCTCTCTATCTGTCTTTTCTCTCTCTTTCTCTCTATCTGTCTTTCTCTCTCTCTTTATTTCCTTCTCTATTTCTATCTCTCTATCTTTATTTCTCTCTCTCTTTCTTTATCTCTCTCTAGCGTTAGTTCCTTCTCTTTCTTTCCTTCTTTCTCTCTATTTCTCTCTATCTGTCTTTCTCTCTCTCTCTTTATTTATTTCTCTCTATCTTTAGTTCCTTCTCTCTCTTTCCTTCTTTCTCTGTTTCTCTCTCTGTCTTTCTCTCTCTTTATTTCTTTCTCTCTATCTGTCTTTCTCTCGCTCTTTATTTCTTTCTATCTTTGTGTCTCTCTCTCTATTTCTTTCTCTCTATCTTTAGTTCCTTCTCTCTCTTTCCTTCTTTCTCTCTCTTTATTTCTTTCTCTCTATCTTTAGTTCCTTCTCTCTCTTTCCTTCTTTCTCTCTGTTTCTATCTATCTGTCTTTCTCTCTCTTTATTTTATTCTCTCTATCTGTCTTTCTCTCGCTCTTTATTTCTTTCTATCTTTGTGCCTCTCTCTCTATTTCTTTCTCTCTATCTTTAGTTCCTTCTCTATCTTTCTCTCTATCTTTATTTCTCTCTCTCTCTGTTTCTCTCTCTCTATTTCTTTCTCCCTATCTTTATTTGTCTCTCTATTTCTTTCTCTCTATCTTTATTTCTCTCTTCTCTATTTCTTTCTCTATCTTTATTTCTCTCTCTCTCTATTTCTTTCTCTATCTTTATTTCTCTCTCTCTATTTCTATCTCTCTATCTTTATTTCTCTCTATCTTTATTTTTCTCTCTATTTCTTTCTCTCTATCTTTATTTCTCTCTCTCTCTCTTTCTTTCTCTCTCCTTATTTCTGTCTCTCTTTCTCTCTATCTTTATTTCTCTCTCTCTATTTCTTGCTCTATCTTTATTTCTCTCTCTATTTCTTTCTCTCTATCTTTATTTCTCTCTCTCTATTCCTTTCTCTCTATCTTTATTTCTCTCTCTGTGTCTTTCTCTATCATTATTTCTCTCTCTCTCTTTTTCTTTCTCTCTATCTTTATTTCTCTCTCTATTTCTTTCTCTCTATATTTATTCTCTCTCTCTCTATTTCTTTTTCTGTCTTTATTTCTCCATCTCTATTTCTTTCTCTCTATCTTTATTTCTCTCTCTTTATTTCTTTCTCTCTATCTTTGTTTCTCTTGTTTCTTTCTCTCTATCTTTATTTCTCTCTCTATTTCTTTCTCTCTATATTTATTTCTCTCTCTCTCTATTTCATTTTCTATCTTTATTTCTCTCTCTCTATTTCTTTCTCTCTATCTTTATTTCTCTCTCCATTTCTTTTTCTCTATCTTTCTGTCTCACTCTCTCTATCTTTATTTCTTTCTCTCTATTTCTTTCACTCTATCTTTATTTCTCTCTCTCTTTCTTTCTCTCTATCTTTTTCTCTCTCTCTATTTCTTGCTCTATCTTTATTTCTCTCTCTATTTCTTTCTCTCTATCTTCATTTCTCTCTCTGTGTCTTTCTCTATCTTTATTTCTCTCTCTCTTTTTCTTTCTCTCTATCTTTATTTCTCTCTCTATTTCTTTCTCTCTATATTTATTTCTCTCTCTCTCTCTATTTCTTTTTCTATCTTTATTTTTCTCTCTCTATTTCTTTCTCTCTATCTTTATTTCTCTCTCTCTATTTCTTTCTCTCTATCTTTATTTCTCTCTCTCTATTTCTTTCTCTATCTTTATTTTTGTCTCTCTCTGTTTATTTCTATCTTTATTTCTCTCTCTCTTTCTCTCTATATTTATTTTTCTCTCTCTCTTTCCTTTTCTCTTTATGTTATTTCTCTCTCTCTCTATTTCTTTCTATCTTTATTTCTCTCTCCATTTCTTTTTCTCTATCTTTATTTTTCTCTCTCTCTATTTCTTTCTCTCTATCTTTATTTCACCATTTCTCTATTTCACGGTATCTTTATTTCTCTGTCCCTCTATTTATTTCTCTATGTTTATTTCTCTCTCTCCATTTCTTTCTCTCTATCTTTATTTCTCTCTCTCTATTTCTTTCTCTATCTTTATTTCTCTCTCTCCATTTCTTTCTCTCTATCTTTATTTCTCTCTCTCTGTTTCTTGCTCTATCTTTATTTCTCTCTCTATTTTTTTCTCTCTATCTTCATTTCTCTCTCTGTGTCTGTCTCTATCTTTATGTCTCTCTCTTTTTTTCTTTCTCTCTATCTTTATTTCTCTCTCTATTTCTTTCTCTCTATATTTATTTCTCTCTCTCTCTCTATTTCCTTTTCTATCTTTATTTCTCTCTCTCTATTTCTTTCTCTCTATCTTTATTTCTCTGTCTCTATTTCTTTCTCTATCTTTATTTTTGTCTCTCTCTCTATTTTTTCTATCTTTATTTCTCTCTCTCTTTCTCTCTATATTTATTTTTCTCTCTCTCTTTCTTTTTCTCTTTATGTTATTTCTCTCTCTCTCTATTTCTTTCTATGTTTATTTCTATCTCTCTCTATTTCTTTCTATCTTTATTTCTCTCTCTCTATTTCTTTCTCTCTATCTTTATTTCACCATCTCTCTATTTCACATTATCTTTATTTCTCTCTCCCTCTATTTATTTCTCTATGTTTATTTCTCTCTCTCTCCATTTCTTTCTCTCTATCTTTATTTCTCTCTCTCTCTATTTCTTTCTATCTTTATTTCTCTCTCTCTCTATTTCTTTCTATCTTTATTCCTCTCTCTCTCTCTCTATTTCTTTCTCTCTATCTTTATTTCACCATCTCTCTATTTCACATTATCTTTATTTCTCTCTCCCTCTATTTATTTCTCTATGTTAATTTCTCTCTCTCTCCATTTCTTTCTCTCTATGTTTTTTCTCTCTCTATATTCTTTCTCTCTATCTTTCTCTCTCTCTATTTTTTTCTCTCTATCTTTCTTTCTCTCTCTCTCTCTATTTCTTTCTCTATCATTATTTCTGTCTCTCTATTTCATTCTCTGTATCTTTATTTCTCTCTCTCTCTCTATTTCTTTTTCTATCTTTATTTCTCTCTCTCTTTCTTTCTGTCTATCTTTATTTCTCTCTCTCTTATTCTTTCTCTCTATCTTTTTTTCTCTCTCTCTATTTAAATATGGCATTATTCAATTCCTTCGCAATTTTCGATTTCTCGTGCACCCCTTACTCGAAGCATGTCCGCAACTAGTAGGGAGTTTCAGTATAGCGGTAAACAGCAAATGCAAGGATTTAGCGTTCGCGTTAGCGGTGGGTGCTGCAAACTGCGCATGTGCAGAACGTAAACGTAGCCAGAACTCTTACGTACGTACGCTATTTCCGGAATATAGCATTCAACGCTAACGCACGCAAAGGATTCCGTACGTAGAGCAAGGTGGCGGCGCTGTTGAAGCGAGAGCCGTCCACTTCGGATCTGTCGAGTCGTCGGCCTGCACTGTTCCGCTCATTCGTTCCTCACTAATCCTCGTGTTTGCTTTAGATTTGTGTTATGATGCTTTGACAGCAGCGCACACGTGACAAATTGACGTTGTTTTCGATATACGTTCTCGATTAGCAGCGGAGTAGGCTTAACGAGAGGGTTTACTCATGTTTGCTGGATCCGCCTCGAGATGGCACCCAAGTGTATTTGCGTTAGCGTTTTGCTCCGTACCGCTATTCTAAAGAACTACCTTGTACCGTGCAGTGCAGCCTTTCTTTGCGTTAGCGATGCATCCCACACAGGGCCACACTAACGCTAACGTAAGCGTTTTCCGCTTTACTGAAACTCCCTATTATTTCACCATGCCTCAAATACTGTTTACAATACTCGAGAACGCGGAAACATCCTTTTCTATGTCTGCCGACGTTATAAGAAGCGATAAAAAACTTCGATGAAAACTTCAAAACTGTCTCACTCTTCCATATTTCTGGCGATTCTCTTGCGTTCCATGGTCGTACATGACAAATTTCTTAGCCCTTGCTACCTGCAAAGAGAAAACATTCCGTAGAAAGAGACCGCGACACATGATACTCGAATATGTCCTTCTTTTCCAGACATTCGTGGTCTTTGAGCCGCCAGTTTACATAGATTCTTTGGATACATGTGCTATGTAGTTGCACATCTGGGTGAAGTCCACGCAGTAAATGTATACTAAGCACACAAGGGTTCACCTGTAAAATGGCTCTCACTAGACTTGAGGGCTGTAAATACCGACAAGTCGTGTGTTACATTCGTCCTACCGTCACGCGATATTGTGGTGATCATTCTCATTTACTATTTTTATTAGACACTTTTAGACACTATTTGATGTTAAACGTCTCTTATTTTGTAACTTCAATTGCAACTGTGCGAATTGATGTGTACTCTGCTGATGTAGTGCTTTCCCCTGCCCCGAATTCTCTCTTCAGAGCTCGATGAGATGTTGTGTGCCTTAAAGTGCGTGATCAAATGATACTGTCGTCTTCACTGTGTGCAGCAGCGTATTTGATATAGTTTTCATTACCCGACGGTTATCCACCGTTAAACAGAAGTGTCAGTTTATAGTGTTTTCGTAGCTGTGCAGTAACTATCTGTCAAACGCGCCTAGGACTTCTTTCAGCCGGTGGAGAAGTTTTTTTTTCTTTATGAGGAATGCGACAATCGCTCTTGTCTGATCATCGCCGGGATCACCGAGTTGACCCCGTCATTACACATAAATTTTTCTGTAACCCATCTGAATGGAGCAATGAAAAGCTTACCAAGCAACGATATGGTTCCCAATGCAGCAATGAGAAGCTGAGATTTGGTTTTAAAGCGTTTGGCTTTCTTAAAGAACTAACTGCGACTTGTTTTGTGTCTGATTCGTGGGCGGATTGCGATAGTGCAGTGTAACACAGTGGACAGAGAGAGAGAGAAAGAAATAATGGAAAGCAAGAATGCATGGTTAACCAGGCAGAGTCGGCTAGGCTACCCTGCACTGGAGAGAAGGGGAACGGGAGTGAGTGATGAGAAGAAAGAAAGAAGTTCACACTTTGCACTGGTAAGACACAATCAAACGTTCATCGCTGAGTCAATCACAAGCGGTCTGCTTTACCGCACGAGATCATGGTGCCAATATCGTCTCTTCTGTGAAAATCCTGTCATCTAATTGCCCTAAAGTTGTCCGAATGGCAATTCTCTCATCTTGGCATGTTGGGCAGTCACACAGGAGTTGTTTACCCGTTTCTTAAAAAATATGACTCGCTGTTCCTTTTCTATTTATTCTGAACATATACAGTCCACCCCGGCACAAGCCGAAATTCGGTCCACTCTTCCGCAAAGCGTTGAGCGTAGCAGACAAACAGGCGCTAGTCGTGGTCGGCGATTTTAACGCGCCACACGCGGCATGGGGATACAGCTTAGGTAACATTAAGGGCCGAAGCTTATGGGCAGATGCTCAGCAGGAAAGACTAACGCTCATAACTGATCCTCAAGCACCCACCAGAATAGGAAACAGCGTAAGCAACGACACGACACCAGATCTCACGTTTACAAAAAACAGTGGATTCTCGATGGAAAAACATGCAGGAAAGCTTAGGTAGTGACCATTACATCGTCGTCACAACGGTAAAAGCAGGTAGAGAACTGCAACTTGTGGAATGGGACTCTCCGCAAAATCCGAAAGGAAGATGCGGAAGCGAATATAACGGACATCGAGAAATGGGCAGAGAAACTACAACAAAGTGTTAAACGAGCTACCAAAACTGTTCCAAAAGAGGCAGGGATTGAGGAGATGGATAGCAGGTTATTACATATGTGGGAAGCGAAAGGTAGTATGCTGAAAAGATGGAAAAAGCAAAAACATAATCGGAAATTAAGGAAGAGAATTGCAGAATTAGACAAGGAAATCGAAGTTTATGCGAATAGGTTAACCCAACAAAATTGGGAGGCCACGTGCAATTCGATGGAGAGGCAAATGGGTATGTCCAAGACCTGGAACATTCTCCGATGCCTCTTGGATGCCGAGAGTACAAAAACTGTACAAAGACACAATGTACAGAAGGTTATACACAGCTACGCAGGTACAGAAGAAGAGCTCTTTCGAGAGCTCCAAAAGATGTACGTTGGTGATGCGAATAGAGAACGACTTCCGGATTACAGCGGCAATGAGAATCCTGATCTCGATGCCCCCATTACGGAGGCAGAAGTCAGATATGAACTTACCAGACTGAACCCGAAATCTGCACCAGGGCCTGATGGTATAACCAATAAAATGCTCAGAAACCTTGACGATGAACCCATCCGAGCTCTCACAGACTACATGAATAAGTGTTGGGAGCAAGGTGACATTCCAAGTCAATGGAAAGCAGCCCAAATCATCTTTATACCAAAGCCTGGAAAGAAACTACACCTGACAAACTTAAGGCCCATATCGCTAACATCCTGCGTCGGTAAACTCATGGAACATGTGGTTCTGACACGCCTCACGAGATACATGGATGATGGAGGACTTTACCCACATAGCATGGTTGAATTTCGACCAAAGTTATCGACGCAGGATATTATGCTCCAACTTAAACATCACATATTAGATGCGGGCGCGAAAACTCTAGACACCAAGGCGATACTAGGGCTCGACCTAACAAAGGCCTTTGACACTGTCACGCACAAGGCAGTACTGCAAAATCTCCAAGAGTTGCATGTAGGACGTAAAACATACGCGTACATCAAAGACTTCTTGACGGATCGTACGGCAAAGATTACAATTGGGGGAACCAAATCGGAGGAGATCAAACTTGGTAATAGGGGTACTCCGCAGGGGTCGGTCCTATCCCCCTTTCTATTCAACGTGGCAATGATTGGTCTGCCTGCGAGACTCGAAAAAATAGAAGGACTCGGACACAGCCTATACGCGGACGACATTACCCTCTGGGTGGCGGCTGGAAGTGATGGGCACGTGGAAGAGATCCTCCAAACACCAGTAAACACGGTAGAAAACTACATCAGAGACAAGGAACTGCGATGTTCCTCTCAAAAATCAGAACTACTGCTCTATAGACCCACATGCAGAGGTCGAAAAAGCATTAAGGAAACGCCGGACATTGTGGTCACAGTAGAAGGCACCAGGATGCCGATAGTGGAGAGCCTAAGAATACTGGGACTCCGCATATCCGAAAACGGTCATAATGGGGAAACCATTAGACTACTGGATAAAAGTGTTCACCAAACAATTAGACTAATAAAGCGGATATCCAACAGGAACTATGGCATGAAAGAGCACAATCTTATTCGATTAATAGAAGCATTCGTAATCAGTCGTATTGTATATGTGGTCCCTTACCTTAAGCTCTACGCTGCGGAGAAAGCCAAGATAGAATGTATCATTAGAAGGGCGTATAAGGAAGCCTTGGGACTTCCAGCAAATACGTCAAAACGAGAAGTTGCTAGCTCTCGGCGTGCACAACACATTAGACGAACTTATTGAGGCCCAGAAAGTGGCGCAGTATGAAAGACTTACGCAGAGTTTGACGGGCAGACACATATTAAACGACATCGGAATATCCTACGAAGCACAGCACGGACTGCGGGGAGACATCCCAAGGAAAATAAGGGAACATCTCTCAATGCTCCCAATCCCCAGAAACATGCACCCGGAGTTTCACGAAGATAGAAGAATCGCAAGAGCGAGAGCTCTCCACAAAAAATTCAGTAGTGCTAGGGACGTGGTCTATGTGGACGCGGCGGAATACACAAATAGACAGAGTATGTCGATAGTTGCTACCAGTCTAGAGGGTGACTCCAGAGTTAGTGGCAGTGTAAAAACAGGAAAGGCTGAGGTGGCGGAGGAGGCTGCCTTAGCACTGGCAATAGCCTCCACGGAGGCCAACATCATAGTCAGCGACTCCAAGACCGCCGTCAAAAAATATGCCAAAGGAAGAATCTCGCCGGAAGCGCTACGAATTTTAGCCAATTATCGAGAAGATCAAAAAGTTTACATTATATGGGCACCCGCACACTCCTCCCTTCCCGGGAACGAAATTGCGCACAACCTGGCTCGAGAACTGACGGACCGAGCAGGTAACACGCAAATACTGGGAACAGAGAGAGACCGGACGACCAGCTTTACAGAGATAACCAAACACTATAAATTGGGCAGGGCCCGTTTCCCCCCGGCACACTCCTCGCTAAGTAGACGGCAAGCGACAGCATGGCGCTTGTTGCAAACAGAAACATATCCGAACCCGGTGGCCTACTACCGCTACTATCCAGAACTTTACACCGATAGATGCAGATTCTGTCAAGAAAGGGCGGACTTGCAACATATGGTTTGGGCTTGTCCTGGGACACCCATACAGAATAGAACGCACAAGACCAGAGAGCAGTGGGAGACCGCGCTGCTCAGCTCTGCACCGGAAGACCAACTTAAGGCAATCCAGCAGGCCGAAGATGCCGCCAGAGCCCAAGGGCTCGAGGCTGTCATCTAGGTAGAGACGCCTAGGTCTCACAAATCTGCTACACAAATAAAGTTTATTCCTCCTCCTCCTCGCTGTTCCTGCCCTGTGAAAGTGGATGCCCAGCGGAGCTGTGGAAAACCGCCACAACAACTTTTGAGGCGAGTATCCTTTCTAAATACGAAATCACTATATGGCCCATGAAGAGAAATATCCGGCATTAACATACGATGGTACCGAAACCAATCTGACGAAGGGGTGACGTCGCGTTTGACGTGAAGAAACTTGGTTACGTCATCACCTCAAACGTCTCATGATCACTTCATCACACCAACGGTCGAGTGATGATATCATCACGTCAAACGTTACGTTACGTGATAGCGGACTCATCACGTCACAATATAGCCTGACGACGTCATTATGCCAAACGTGACATCAAGCGATGGCCGTCATCTTCAAGTGATTGTGTTACCAGATGACGTCATGTGACGCTTCTTGAAGAAGAAGCACACTGTGGACTTCCCGCTTCTTTGCACTATCTCCGGGATCAGCCCATGATGACGAAATATGACGACGCCAAAACCTCAAACATCGCGTGATGACCTCATCGCACCAAAGGTCGCTTGATGACATCATCATGTGAAATGTTACGTTAGGGTATAACGGCATCGTCACGTCACGATATCGGCTGGTGATGTCATTGTCCAGTGATGATGTCACCTGATGACGTCATGTGATAGCAGCGCACTGCACTGCACTTCCCGCTTCTTTGTACTGTCTCAGCGATCGTTCCATTACGACGTAATTCGATTACAATCACGTCAAACGTTACGTGATGGCACCAAAGGTCGCGTGATATCACGTCGAACGTTGCGTTACGTGATAACGGCATCGTCACGTGACAATATCGCCTGATGACGTCATCACGTCAAACGAGACGTCGCGCCATGACGTCTTCGTCAAGTGATGATGTCACCTCATGACATTGTGTGATGCATCCTGGATAAGCAGCATACTGTGCGCTTCCCGTTTCTTTGCACTGTTGCCAGGATCGGCCCAAATTTTCGTGTGAGCAAAGGTAGCGCACGCGTAAACGAAAAATCCCGACCAACTAGAGTCTAACGGCTCCGCTGTAAAAAAGCACAGTAGTACGTTGTTAAGGGGAGCATTCTCGCATTATTCCCTCGTGACAGCTAGAGTTTTGAGGTGCTGTTATTGAGATGCTCCGCCTCTGGTCGAAGACAGACGCTGTCGTTGAAGACGCTGCGCCTCTGGTCGCCGACACTGCACGTGGTTCTGAACAAGACCTTGAGGAGTGGCACACGAAGTACCGGTTGGTTTTCGCGTACGGGTAAGGCACGATGGTAAAGTAAGCGCCATCTATAACTGTCACAAAAATGTGCTAAATCGAAGCGCGCGCCGCACATCAGCCAATCCCACAACGGAGCAAGTCGGCCCCGCAGCAGCTTCGATAGAGGGAGAGAGCGCATACGCCACAGACAGCTGAGGCGATCAACGGAGTCTAGAAGCTTTGACAAGATACGTGAAGGCGACGGTAACGAGAGAGAGAGACAGAGAGAGCACCCGCCGAAACACCCTCTCACCTGGCGAGCAGATAGAGAGATGGAGTAAGACAGCTAGAGTGTGTGCCAACGAATGAGTTACCTTTGATGACGCTCCGAAGGCCGCGGCCGAAAATGCGAGAAATGTCTAGAAGATTCCGAAGCTTTCTTACGCTATGGGAGCCCGACTCCGTTAGAAGGTTCGAGAAGCGCTGGCGAAGGTTATAAAAGCGCCGTGCGGAAATCAGAAAGGGGATCAGACCGCGCCGGTGAAGAGATGTGGCGCGAAGACCGACCATCTGCGGAAGAAGGGGATTCCCCGGCAAGGCAGTCGACGTGTTCTTCGAGCGTCTGCATTTCTGAAAGAAGTTCCTTCTTCGAGATTTGTCTCGAGCTACGCCGAGATCGTCCGGCTCAAGACCAGTACGGGTAAATGCGAGTAAACACTTTGTGTTCATTTGTGTATTGTGTATTCATTTTGTACTATACGTGTTGGACTCTTAGTGCTTGTCGTTAATTATCTTCCACTGTTTTGTCCATAACCATCTGAACTGTAATGTGTCTAGCCGAAATGTGCATGTGTGTATGTAACTGCCTTGTTGAAGAATATATTTTCTTGTGTTTTGACAACTCTGGGCTCTGACTCGGTCTTTGGACCACAACCGGCGTTCGCTGGCGCACCAGAGGGCCCCTTACTAATTGTCTCTGCTTTCGTGGGGTTATTTTCGGAAGCTGATAAGTCGTCGTTGGAATTTGACCCGGCGTTGGCGACTCATTCACGGGGTGTGTGACAATAACACGTAGTGCAACACAGGGCCAAAATTAAGTCCTCCAAAAGCATGCTAGACGCATTGCAACAACCAGGGTTGCTTCTTCATAATTCCTTCTCCTAAGTGAACATGTTGTGCTTCGACTTCACTTCACAAGTACTGCTGGAAGAAACAGTTTTACGGTGAAATATTTTCTATGAAGAGAACAGGCTGGCTTCAGGAAGGGATATTCTACGATGGATCATATTCATGTCATAAATCAGGTAATCGAGAAATCTGCGGGGTACAATCAACCTCTCTACATGGTTTCATAGATTATGAAAAGGCATTTGATTCAGTAGAGATACCAGCATTCATAGAGGCATTGCGTAATCAAGGAGTACAGGAGGCATACATGAATATCTTAGCAAACATCTACAAGGATTCCACAGCCACCTTGGTTCTCCACAACAAGATTAGAAAGTTACCGATCAAGAAAGCGGTCAGGCAAGGAGACACAATCTCTCCAATGCTATTCACTGCATGCTTAGAAGTATTCAAGCTCTTAGACTGGGAAGGCTTAGGAGTGAGGATCAACGGCGAATATCTCAGCAACCTTCGGTTTGCAGATGACATTGTCCGATTCAGCAACAATGGAGACGAATTACAACAAATTATTGAGGACCTTAATCGAGAAAGTGTAAGAATTGGATTGAAGATGAATATGCAGAAGACAAAGATAATGTTCAATAGCCTGGCAAGGGAACAAGAATTCAGGATCGCCAGTCAGCCTCTAGAGTCTGTAAAGGAGTACGTTTATCTAGGCCAATTACTCACAGGGGACCCTGATCACGAGAAAAAAATTTACACAAGAATAAAATTGGGTTGGAGTGCATACGGCAGGCATTACCAAATCCTGACTGGGAGCTTACCACTGTCGTTGAAAAGAAAACTGTACAATCATTGCATTCTACCGGTGCTAACATATGGGGCAGAAACTTGGAGGTTAACAAAGAAGCTCGAGAACAAGTTAAGGACCGCACAAAGAGCGATGGAACGAAAAATGTTAAGACTAACGTTAAGAGACAGGAAGAGAGCGGTGTGGATCAGAGAACAAACGGGGATAGCCGATATTCTAGTTGACATTAAGCGGAAGAAATGGAGTTGGGCAGGCCATGTAATGCGTAGGATGGATAACCGGTGGACCATTATGGTTACAGAATGGATACCAAGAGAAGGGAAGCGCAGTCGAGGTCGGCAGAAAACCAGATGGGATGATGAAGTTAGTAAATTTGCAGGCGCAAGTTGGAATACGCTAGCGCAAGACAGGGGTAATTGGAGATCGCAGGGAGAGGCCTTCGTCCTGCAGTGGACATAAAATATAGGCTGATGATGATGATGATGATGATTTTCTACGAAGTTTTTTTTCTGGCCTTTCAATACAGCTTGTACATTCATCGCCCATGGTGGTAGCGTATCGCACTTCAACTTTGGGACAAAGGCGACAGTGGGGCAAAGGGGATCGCTGCATGCCTCAAGTAAGAAAGCTCGGCCACTGAGGCGCGATACCCGTGTAGCAAGCACATGCTTCTGGAAATAGCTGCTTTCCGCCGCTAAATGCTTCCTGCAAGCGCAAAAAGCTCTTCACCACTTGAAACCTCGATCTGCCTCGGAACTTCCGTCTTTTTCGACGAAGTGCTACGAAGCACACGCACCAAGCTCTTAGTTCCCCAAAATTCAGGACATTTAGATCTCTTTTCGCGCGATGTCTCCACCCGGGGCCATGGTTAATTCACCTCAATGAAGTGCATATTTGTGATTTTGAGTTCGTGTGCTATTGTGGAGTGTCACATAGAAGCTGCGCTCAGGCAGTCACCGATGTAGTGTGAAACAAATGCAGCAGCCTTGAAAACAAACAAAGCGTGTTTGCTTTATTCTCAATTTACGAACTGCGAGCGCAATTCCGATCACTCAGCCTTTTATGGTGTAGGCACGACTACACCTTCATTACGAGATCTCCCTCTGCAAATCGGGTATATATCATTGCTTTGAAAAACGGCAGCTAGCTTCGCAACTTTAGTTGGCTTACAGAATTCCGTAATTCACTACCAGATAGTTCATGCGTCGGGCCAAAATGAGGATGGCACGAAAACAGGTAGCATGGTCCACGTGCGGCTCAGGGCGAGTAAGTCCGTTCCTCGAACACATTATGCTAACTTATTTAAAGGAGTGCTAGACGACGTGACAAGGAAAGACAACACAAGAACGCATTATACTATCTTGCCAGAGTAAGAGCACGTTCAGACTTTTTTTATCTGTCGCATTAAGAGTGTCAATGTGGAAAAAAGTGCGTGTGTGTAAGTGTGAGAATCCGGTCACGCGGTATATATACACGTAAGTATCTCGGCGAATATCTACAAGGATTCCACAGCTACCTTGGTTCTCCACATGAAAAGTAGACAGTTACTTATCAAGAAAGGGGTCAGGCAACGAGACACAATCTCTCCAATGCTATTCACTGCATGTTTAGAAGTATTCAAGCTTTTAGACTTGAAAGGCTTAGGAGTGAGGATCAAGGGCGAATATCTCAGCAACCTTCTGTTTGCAGATGACATTGTCCTATTCAGCAACAGTGGGGACGAATTACAACAAATTATTGACGACCTTAACCGAGAATGTTTAACAGTGGGGTTGAAGATTAGAAGACAGGGATAATGTGCAGATAACGGCAAGCGAACAAGAATTCAGGATCGCCAGTCAGCCTATATAGAGTCTGTAAAGGAGTAAGTTTATCTAGTTCAATCACTCACAGGGGACCCTGATCACGAGAAAGAAATTTACAGAAGAATAAAATTAGGTTGGAGTGCATACGGCACACATTGTCAAGTCCGGACTGGGAGCTTACCACTGTCGTAGAAAATAAAAGCGTAATATCACTGCATTCTACCTGTGCTAACATATGGGGCAGAAACTTGGAGATTAACAAAGAAGATCAAGAGCGAATTAAGGACCGCACAAAGGGCGATGGAACGAAAAATGTTAGGCCTAACGTTAAGAGACAGGAAGCAAGTGGTGTGGATCAGACAGAAAACGGGGGAGTTTGCTGGAGTTGGAGCAGGCCATGTAGACGTGCGATAGATTACCGGTGGGCCATTAGAGTTACATAGATAGATAGATAAACTTTAATCCAAAGATAGTTTTGTCTTGCCCCCATGGGGCATCGCTAATGGTAGGGGCCCCTAGTCCAGGGCTCCGCTGGCTCTTGCCATCTTCTCTGCTCTCTGAATCAGCTTGAGCTGGTCGTCGAGGGCCGAGCTGGACAGCAGTGCCTCCCATCGCTCCCTCGTGGTGTTCGTGTCATGGTGTTCTATGTTGTGTAGCGTGCACTCCCACGCAATGTGGTATTAGAGTTACAGAATGGATACCAAGAGAAGGGAAGCGCAGTAGAAGACGGCAGAAAACCAGGTGGGGTGATGAAGTTAGGAAATTCGCAGGCGCAAGTTGGAATCAGCTAGCACAGGACAGGGGTAATTGGAGTTCACAGGGAGAGGCCATCGTCCTGCAGTAGACATAAATATAGGCTGATGATGATGATGATATTGTGAGCGCGAAGTTGCGAAGACATGGTTTTTTAACCACGAAAGTGACTTTTCGGACTGGCCATCATTCACCCAGCAATTTCGCCAGATATTCGGCATGTCCTCTGGAGGCTCCGAAATCGCGAAACAGCGGCTGGCAACGCGCGTACAAGAACAGGATGAGTCCTCTACATCCTACATTGAGGACATCCTCGCTCTCTGCCGCCGCGCACAGAGTGACATGGCGGAAGCTGACCGCGTTCGCCACATACTGAAGGGCATCAACACGGTCGCCTTTATTGCTCTCGTCATGCAGAAGCCAAACTGCGTTGGTGATATTATCTTGGCCTGCCAGCGTCTAGACACGCTCCAGTCTATTCGCCTGCCACGCGCCTCTTGCGACCCTCATCTCAACGGTGATGCTGAGCTGCGAGCCCTGATACGCACTCTCATCCAGGAGGAACTTCACGGCCATCTTTCTGGACCTGCGACGCTTGCAAGCGTTCGCCCCGCTCCTCCTGGACTATGTGACATCATTAAGGACTACTGGCGTCGATGACAACGCCCAAATGGTC
>NC_051162.1:34282484-34345969 GCF_013339745.2 Dermacentor silvarum
CCATGACACATGACACAAACATTAGTACGAAACTATGTTATTTTCTATAAAAATATTTTAAAGCAACAACCCAGCTTTGGCCACGGACAGGGTATTCTTTTTCGAAGTTTGACAGCATCGAATTGGCTCTCGGTGCCTGCGATTCACTTTCTTGTTTTGGACACTCGAAACGGAAGTGGTGTACATATTTGTCTAGGTGGGCACAAATACACTGCGGTCTGTCAACACATTTTATCCTGCACAAAAATCGTCACGTCTATACCAAAAGCGCCGACGGTGCAACGAAGTCTCAAATGTCATGTTATCGCTCACATTTGATGGGAGTGACTTTCTAATACCTGGATTGATAAAGAATAACTCTGGACCTCTCGTACTGCTCATCAAATTAAATGTCTTTGCTCAGACGAAAGGATAGCTGTCTCAGCAAGACGTGGACTTCTGGAAAGAGGAACATTTGATGTTTCCTCGTTGTGGCGCCCTCTCGCCAGCTGCACCACTCCGTGTTCCGAGAAAATTTGCAGAGTTGTGGTATCCACTGAAATGGTATCGGCTATAAAGTTATTCACTGCACTAGCTTTTGTATGCTCCATTTAGCGTTTCTTACATGAAGTGTTTACTCAAAGAATTTTGTCTGTGTTCTTTAGTGACATATAGGGCCGCCTGAAAGTCCGAAAATGTTACTCCTTCATTGCGCATTTCCTGCTAATGCTGTGAATCGTAACGCAAGATAGAATAGCAAAAATTAAATGACTGTCTATGATGTCTTGGAATAACCTAATGTTTTTTGCTGCAAATACTGACGGTTAATGACTGATTTATAACATGCCAGAAATCCGCTGAGAAAAAAAAAGCAGAGTGAGAGAGAGAGAGACAGACCTACACAAATGAAACGTTATTTCAAATGCCGCGAATGTAATGTATCCTCACTAAAAGAAGCTCCGAAATTGAGCGTCCTGCAAAAAAAAAAAAAAAAAAAATCGTTGAAACTTCTTTTCACCGGAAACAGTAGAGCCAACCTGGTTTTTTCAGACTCGATTACATATGGCCAGTGAATTATTCATGCTTACATGCTATTGGCAGTGACGTTTTAAGTATTGCGTGCTCGAATAAGAAGCTTCTGTAAAATGCATCTGCTGGTTATTAGCGGAGACAGTTTAGCAAGGAACATTTAGTATGCTGTCTGGGAGAAATCAGACGAAAAGAACGGGTTCTCAACCCCCTCACTGGATCGATGGCAGTTAGGAAGCTTTTGTAATGTAGGAAGAACAGACGTTATTCAATTTAGAATGCTTTTGTTTAGTGTGTTAGTGGCTCAGAGGCGTCGAAAAGTATTTCCTGGAATCTATACAGTGGGCTCTTTTTTCGACGTTTTTTGTTTTGCTCGAATGCCCGTGCACTTGCCGTTTGGCGGCAAGCGAGTGTCACATTGCATGAAACAGATCAGGCAGATCAATCGAATTATGGTCCGAAGGGGCCGTAAAATTCAGAACACTGCTTCGGCTGTCCCCGGCACCCCAAGCTTCGGTCCCAGTTGTCCTTTTCAGAGTGATGCACGCGCGCACGCACGCATGCGTAGACAGGCACTTGTTCACTCATTCACTCATTGCACTTCTGCATTCCCTCGAACGATGAAATATGACAGTATATACATATAAAGCATAAATAAGAAAATAAGCGATTACAAACAAGAGCAGGATGCTTTATGTTGGTCCACGCGCATGGCGACTTATGCTCAAAGTGTGAGAGCTTTCAGTGTTCAAGAACGAGCAACGCGGGCAACAGGACTGATCAAACGGCGTTTACTCACAGGAGCCACACTAAGCAGGTACAAGAAGCGGTATACGTTTTGTTCGGCTGAACGCTTCTTATTGAGTCCAATGCAGGCATCTTCCACCTGTCTTTGTCTTGTCATCTTCGCTGTTTCTATCATGTTGAAACGGTAGGAAGATCTACCGGGTGGGGGGGGGGGGGGGTGAAACGGCGATAGTTCGATTGGCATGAATTGTGGCCCTGAGCTAGAAAGTAAACAAACCTGCTTCCAGTGTCCTCTCCAAAGACATCGTCGGTTCGCGTTTTAGCGATACGGCTGGGACATGCCTTTATTTTACGGCGTTCTTTTTTTTTTCATTCTGCTCTCTACGGTGTCATGCACAAAATAAAAGGGACAACTCCGCACCCAATAAATGCGTCTCTTGCCGATTGCACACGGCCCCTGGCCATTGGTGTCTTTGTGTCTCTCTGGTCGCGGCATTCGTTATAATTATGCGCCGCCGCTAGGCGTATCTCCATACGGCTGGAATGGAGGTCAGGCCCTTTGAGAGTTTCTCGCGGATCGCCTTTCCTTTCGCTCCACTCAACCCATAATTCGCAGATACCGCGGGCGTATTCTCTTGTCTTCGTGCAAGCAGGGGCTCTCTGGGATTCTCTGTACCGCTGTCCACCGGTCCTGTCCTGAGCGAAAGAACCCGATCTGCAGCATATATAGTATATACATATAAAGCGCCGCGCCCTATGCACGCTCTAGCAGCTTATTTTTTTTCTTCCGTGTCCTTCGGGACGGTATTCCTCATTTTTACGTTTATCCTACCTACGCCGTCCTTCCTCCGTACAAATTTAAGAGCATGAAATTAGTTCGGGTTCCTGATTCCTTATCTTCAGGCTGTGGTGGGTACTTGTTTTCTTTCTTCTTTTTTAAAGGGTGGGGGGGTGGGGGTGGGGGGGGGGGAACCTTTCATGTTATTTGTCCTTTGAAATGGTCATTTAGAACATTGGGAATGAATTACGGTCGTGAGTTGGAAAGAGCAAGCAGAACGGCCTTTCTGAGTAAGTGCTTCTCACTAGTTCATAACTAACTGTTTATTCCGTTGGGATAATTTGAAGTTTTACGTCAAGTTGTTTAACCAGTTCTCATTGTTCATTTAACAACAACACTCGCTACGAATCGACACAAGTCCGCTGATACTGCGTTTCATCGCTGCATCATCCGTGTTTAGAGCATTGAGGCAGCGGATATTTAATGACATCTTATCTAACTACCGTCTATTTCATGGCAATTATTTTTTACACCGAGTAATAATAATACTGGTAAGAAATTCTGCACATTGTATTAACAAGATCGAGGAGTGTCTTTCGTCTTTACCTTCCTAATTGTCATCGGATTCTTCCCAGCTTTGTAACGAGGCTCTTTCTCCAAAGATGACAAAGACTATCATGGAAATTTCGTGACATACCCGCTAGCAAACGCTCTGTTTTTATGCGGCTCTAAACTAATAAACGCGGCATGGAGGGCGCTGTAGACCGGCGTTTTCGTACCATCACCTAAAAACCTAAAAATTCTTCTAAGCCTTGTGCAACCATCGCTTTCATATTTTACGGTCCGCTGACGCTGTCATTCGTCAATCATATGATGCAATTTCAGTGCTTCGGGTAAAATAAAAAAAATAAACACACATAACAAGAAAGTCTCTTGTCTTGTGCTGATTTTACTACCCCAAGAAATGCACTCACATAGTCAAGCGGTAACAGACAGGAGGGTTTCAATCATAGCGCACGCATGATCCCACTTGTCACAGGAGTGTAGCGCACAACTAGTGGCTGAGACAATCGGATACTGCCTTTGTACTTTCCTAGAACACGTGCACTGCAGAATAAAGACATGAATTCACATCGCATAGGATTGATTTATACAGCCGTAATCCACCCCGTCCCGTCACCTTTACGGCACCGATTTTCATCAGGGGCTAGCTTAAGGCACAACACAACTACAGGAACGCTTGAAACATATATATATATATATATATATATATATATATATATATATATATATATATATATATGAACGAGAAGAAAGGGAACCGAGGGGCCCACTTATTATTTATCATATCATAAGAAGCCAACAAACAATGACACCAAGGAAAACATAGGGGAAATTACTTGTACTTATTAATTGAATTAAAGAAATGATATGGAAATGAAAATGGATGAAAAAAAAACCTGTCCGCAGGTGGAGAACGATCCCACGTTTTCGCATTACGCGTGCGATGCTCTTACCATTGAGCTACCGCGGAGCCGTTTCCCCATCCACTTTCCGGATAATGCGAAGACGTGGGATCGTTCCCCATCTGCAGACAGTTGTTTTTATTTCGATAGCAATTATATGGACACTCCAAAGCAGATTTCTGCCGTCGCCGTCGCCGTGAGTTCCTTATGACGTCAATGGAGATGAAATCGTCGCCGCGCGCCGCCGAACGCTGTATGTGAGAGTAAAAGGGCGCGAGGGACGCGCGCTTTCACGGGGAGTGAACCCACGGCGGAGAACAAACGCGCGTTCTGCGCCGTGCTCCCTTAAGGGCTGCAGAAGTAGGCGTCTCTTTCCTCCTTTACAATCACCATATATGTAGAGCAAACGCGCCTTCTTCCGACGCGCGAGATGCCGTGGGGGGAGGGGGGGAGGGAAGGGTGGCGACGTTTAGCTGAGGCACCAAGTGCCTATTTATATCAGAGGCTCCGGCAACAGTCACCAACGCCGCACGTATTTTGAGCGAACGCGGGCAAAACGCCGACGGCGTCGACAACAGTTCTGCGCGTTGCTGGTGCTGCTGCATGTCCAAATTTATACAGCTGATAAACTACTATCCTTACTCCGTATAGCTCTCTACAAATTTGCTATCGCAATTGATGCTTCGCCTTTCAGGTGAAACTGCAACAAATTTTTTGCGAACGCGGGCAAAACGCCGAAGGCGTCGAGAGAGAGAGAGAGACTAACATTTATTGAGGTAAAAGGGAAGGGATTTAGGAGCTAGATGGGTGGGGCCCCAAGTCCAGGGCTCCACTGGCTTCTGCCGCCAGCCGGACGTGGCCCAGAAGCGCTAGTTGCACTTCCGGGTCTGAGCTAGCGAGGAGTGCCTCCCATTGCTCCGGAGAGCTTTCTAGTCTGTACCTATCCTGTAAGGAATTTAATTTCTCTGGCCTTTTACTACATCCCCATGAGACGTGGTAGAGGGTCGGTGGCGATTCGCGACACCACGGACAATCGTGCCCGTACAAGGTTGGAAAAATTTTGTGCAGTCGCAATAAATTTGGATAGACCCCCGTTTGAATTCTACGGAGGTCCATTGCGTCTTCCACTTCAAGAGATTTGTGGGGGACGCCATACTTTTGCCGTGCGCCTCGCTGATGAGCAAGAATCTCGCGCGGATCCAACCGAGCAGGATCACTGTCTTCCTCCCCGCGAAGGCCATGCAGTGTCGTGTGGGGTGGTTGTAATTGGGAGGGCGGCTGGTGCTCCGCTCGGTTCGTGAGCTCTCGAGCTAGAGCGTCCGCCCTCTCGTTACCCTCTAGGCCAGCATGTCCCGGGCACCAGACCAGCCTATAAGTGTTTTTTAGTTCCCTTCCTAATAAGTTGCGTATTTTTAATGGGAGGCGGCCGTTCGTAAAGAGTCGGCACGCCTCCTGGGAATCCGAGATGATGGTGATGTAGGCCTTCCCGACTTTTCGCTCCCCATGTTTAATTGCCAAGGCGATGGCGAAACACTCGGCTTTGGCGATCGAGGACGTGTACAGGGAGGCGCTTGATACCATGCTACTCGTGTCGCTATTGATTACCGTAACCACTGCGCGCTTCCAATTATATCTCGAAGCGTCTGCGTAGAGTACGTTGTCATTGCCTCTGACTAGTTTTCGGAGCCATTTTATTCGTTCCTCTCTCCTTTTTTTATGCCTTTCTTTGGCCATATTCTTCGGGATAGGGGCTACCGAGATGTTGCGTCGAACGGATTCTGGCATGTCCACTAGCACCTCGTCCAAGTTTTGGGGATGCGGTGGAAAGCCCGTCCTTATCAGAATCTCCCTTCCCGACCTCGTCTGGCTGAGACGGTTCCTTTGAGAGATTAATGTAGCAGCCTTGAGCTCGGCGTACGTGTTATGCACGCCGATCCCGAGGAGCCTGTCTGTCGCAGTGGCTACCGGTAAACCTAATGCCGCCTTGTAGATCCCTCTAATGATAGAGTCTACTTGCCCTTCCTCGCTCTTGTTGAGCGTGTGGAAGGGCAAGCTGTATGTCAACTTACTTATTACGAGCGCCTGCACTAAACGTAGAGTGTCGGTTTCCTTCATCCCCTTTTTGTGGAAGGTGATCCTCTGAATCATCCTAGCCACCTGTTTGGTTGCCGATTTTAGGAGACCAATTGTGTAATCTGCCCTACCGTTGCTCTGAACCCAGAAACCCAGGATACGAGCAACGGTGACCTCTTTAATTTTCTGATTTTCGATTTGGATTTCTATTTGTCCGTTACTTTTGTAACGTTTTCCATGTATACGGATCACCTCCGACTTTTCGGGGGCGCAGCTGAGACCGCTGGCTCTGGCAAAGTTTTCTACGACCAGGGCCGCCTCCTGCAGGGTCTGCTCCTTGCTGGCCAGAGACCCGCGCGTGGCCCATAGAGTGATGTCATCCGCGTAGAGGGTGTAACCTAGCTGCGGGACACCGTCCAAGGCCCGCGCGAGTCTACGCATGGCGATGTTAAACAACAAAGGAGATATGATGGCTCCCTGAGGCGTGCCCTTGTTTGGCATTTGGAAAGGTTCAGACTTTACTTGTGAGATACCAATTGTTGCCGTCCTCTCCGTGAGGAAAGCCCTTATATAGTTGAATATGTTTTCGCCGCAACCAATTATATTTAACTCTGAGAGTATAGCCTCGTGAGATATATTATCAAAAGCCCCCTTCAGGTCGAGAGCAAGCAGCAAATGCTCCCCACCCGTGGGAACGCCTTTTAGGACCTCTTCCTGTAACAGGAGGAAAGCGTCCTGTGTCGAGAGGCGACTGCGGAAGCCCAGCATGGTAGCCGGGAACAGGCCCCCGTCCTCTATGAAATTTTGAAGTCTGGTGTGAATGACCCGTTCGAAAAGCTTTCCCATGCATGACGTCAGTGATATGGGTCTGAGTGCCTGCAGGGAAGGCTTCTTCCCGGGTTTTGGAATGGTTATAATTTTGGCCTTTTTCCATTCTTCAGGGATCTTTCCTTTAAGCCAATAGTGTTCATTAAATTTATTTGTTAGGTCCTCTATGACTTTGTCACTAAGGTTCCTGATCATGGCATTTGTAATTTGGTCCTCACCGGGGGCTGTGTTCCTCTTGGCCGCCTGGGCTGCCGCAAAGACCTCCGCCTTTGTTATCGGCGCGTCTAGGTTTTCATTTTTTTCTCCCGTGTAACTGATTTGATTTGTCGAATTTGTTGTGGTTGCACTCTCGCCAATGTATCTGGCCTTGAGAGCCTTTATGAGGTCGTCATCCGTGCCCGGGAAGTCTTCCGCGATTTTCTGCATTGTTCGGTTGGTCGCGGATTTGGACTTATCTGGGTCAAGGATGTTCCTCAGGATGGTCCAAGTTTTAGCAGTGCTTAGTGTGCCCTGAAGCGAGCAGCAAAAGCTGACCCATCCCTCAGTTGCCAATTTGCTTGCGTGTTCGTTTGCTTCCTCTGCCAGAGCCGCGATCCTGCGCAAGAGTTTCCTATTCAGTCGTTGACTTCTCCACCGCTTCAGAAGGCTTCGCCTGATCTCCCATAGGCGTAACAGGTGGCTATCTACTGCCGGTGCCTCTATGGTTCTTGCTATTTTCTTCGTTGTGTTTGCGTGTACCGATTTTATGTACTCAGACCAAGCCTCAATTGATTCCGGTACGGATTCGGGTGGGGGATCCCATTTTCTGAATTCCGCCCAATCTGTGATCCTCGCGTCCCCTATGACTCTGCGCAGTTTGGGTGTCGATAGGGAGACGCTGATGATATAATGGTCGCTTCCTAGATTTTCCTCCAGATTTGTCCAGGAAGCGTCTTTGATGTTGAAGGTGAAAGTGAGGTCTGGGAACGTGTCCCTACTTACACTGTTGCCTACTCTTGTGGGCGAGGTGGGAAGCGTTATTAAGGTCAGACCCAGCCTAGACGCAGCGTGCTCGAGACGCGTTCCCTTGGGTGAGTCTTTTATATAACCCCATGCAGTGTTAGGTGCGTTAAAATCGCCCAACACCAATAGGCGGTCCTTGGTGCCCGTGATATTAACCGCTTGCGCGAGGAGCTCGCTAAAATCCACATCTCTCTCTTTTGGAGGACTGTATAAGTTCACTATTACAGTCCTCGCTTTGCCCCTTTTTTGGGGGAATAAGCTGATTATTTGATGATTGAATTTAAGACTTTCTATATACTCTGCCTTTGCCGCAATCGTCTTACTCACCAGCGTGGCTATGCGGGGATAATTAGGGTTTTGCAGGGTGTAGTATCCGCGCAGCTTGACCATTTTGGTGCCAATTTCTTGCAAGCATACTACGTCCGGTTGAATTGGTGCCGAGTTTATATAATTCTGGAGTGCAGCTGCGCGCTTGTGAAAAGTGCGGCAATTCCACTGCCAGATCTCTAATTGTTCTGCACTTTTTAAATTATTTTTGGCCATGATGTATGGGCGCTTCCGTGTCGTCGCGCTCCGCCTTTGATTGTTTACTCCTGCCCGCGGAGGCCGAGCGAGGGCGCTTGTTTATCGCCCTCTGCAAACTTCCCACGGCTTCGTTTACGTACTGTCGTTGAGTTCTCAATTCCTCTCCGACGAAAAGTTTGATTTCCATCATGAAATCTTGTAGGAGTTTATTAACGTTAGCGATACCCTGCCTGTTTTCCTGTAACTGTGCCTGTATTTGCTGCGTTAATTGATCGTTGTTATTTAGTATAACGTTCGGGGTGGTGGTGGTATTTTCGTCCATCCTCCCTTCCCCTCCTTCACCTGACGTCGCTGTTCCCATTGAATTCACGCGGTTTATTGACGGTGTATCGCTTGTGCTCTCACTACAGCCTCCAGCTGTCCCTTTCGGAAATTGTGGTGGTGGCTGCAGCTTAGCCTCTAGCCTTCTCTCTAATGAGGATATTGCCGCATGTAAATCATTTCGCTCCTCGGTCATTTGTTTCCTGAGCTGCTTGACCTCTTGCGTCAGCCTCTTATTTTCTTCTAATATTTTTTTATATTGCGGATTTTCTGTTACCGGAGCACTGGGAGATACTACTCTCGCCCAGCTCACCTGATTTTTGTTTGTCCGACCGGCGGCTTGCGGGTCTTTTGATTCCTTGGCCTGGAGAGAGCCCGTCTTGGTCTGGGGTCCTCCGCTTTTGTTCTGTTTCTTTAGGCTGGATGACCCAGGGTGAGCAGATACCGTGCTGCCGTTGTTGATTTGCCACTGGTTCCTAGATTGAGATATTGATCTGGAACTCGATGGGGATTGGGATCTTGATCTCGACTGGTGCTGTTCCTCCCGTTCCGAGCTGAACCATCGATGCTTGTGCAGTTCCAGTTGAGGGAATTCGCTGTCCGAGTTGGCATCGCAGGTCCACTCAGGTTGGTCTCCCCTCTTTTTTGGCTGCTCCATTCTGGATTTTCTGGGAGGAGCAACGCTTTTAAGTTTTTTCTTGCATAGACTGTCTCCCGTGGGGTGCTCCCCGTCACAGATGGCACACTTGGGGGTGCAGTGGTGTCCTAGCGTTGGTTCTCTTGCCCCGCACTTGGGGCACACGTTGACATTTGGAGTTGGACATACATCCGTTCGGTGTCCGGTTAAGAGGCATATCTTGCATACCTGTACTGTTGGCTTGTATGGGTAGCAGATTAACTCGGCTCCCATCATGTATACGCTCCTTGGCAGTACACGGCCCGTGAATGTGATTATTGCCGTCTTTGACGAGCCCAACATTCTTGCTCTCTCAATTTTCACTCCTTGTGTCCGAACACGCAGGTTCTCCATAAGCTCAGCCTGCGAAGTTCCGGCTGGTATTCCGTGAACTATTCCCCGCAGGACGCCTTCGGGGTCGGCCACGTATGCGTTGAAGGAGTGAGTTGTCCCCCTGATGTTTAATTGGCTGATCTCTCGCAGCCTACTCGCCACGTCTTCGCTTGGCGTGGATAAGATTACAATGTTTGATCCTGGGTGGATCCGCAACAAAAAGTCGTTGCCGTTGAAACTTTGTTGGCAGGCATCTATCACCGCCCTGGAGAGTTCCAGTCCCAATATGTTTTTCACCAAAAGACCCCTGTGTGGCCTCAGAATAATCTTGATATCCTCTTTTGGCAGAGGAGGTGGGCCGCGGCGTTTCATCCGTCGTAATCCCTGTTTGGCGTGACTTTTTTCTTTTTCGGCGAGTGGATCGCTTTTCGATTTCTCGTTTGCATTCGCAGTCTTCTCCATGTCGGATTTCTGCTTTAACTGTTTCTTCTGTTGCCTGCGCGAGAGGACGGTGTGCCAAGCGTCCTCAGTCCAAGCGCGGCGTTCCGAATGGTTCTCGTCGTAATTCTCGTTTCCGAGAGACGCGTCGCCAGACGCCGGTTGTTCATCCGAACTTGTCTGCGGAGACGCGATTTCCCTCTCGTCCGTTTCATTGGTTAGACATATCGGCTCCTGAGAAGGGCCGGGAAGCTCTTCATCGACGTCCATATGGCGAAAAAGGCGATCAAGCCGAGCTGGGCATGCTGTTGGCTTACGCGTTTCCCGCTACTGTTCTTAGCGTTTCACACAGAAAGGAACGAAGGTGAGGTAAATATCGCTCACCTTGAGTCCTTCGTTCGTGTCGGTAAGTGTCCAAATTCACTGGTTGTTGGTCCGTGCGCCCACACAGACACACAAAGCCGTCGCAGCCCGCACGTGCGAGAGTCTCCCGCGACGCGCGACGCCGGCCGTAGTCGTCGTGAGGGTTAGCGTCCTTACTTGTGCTTCCAATCTTCCGAAAGCGGTTTCTCCTCGTAAAGTCGTTCCTGGTCCGAGATCGTGGTATCCACGGGATCCTCACAGCTTCACGAAGCAGAATATACGGTTTTCAGGTGGGTTTGAGCGAAAATTCCTCTTGAAAACCTTTGAGAAGGCGGAGCGTAGTGCGAGTCCGTCCTCGCTGATCGGCGCTCCGCCAGCGTCCAAAATAGAGAGAGAAATAAAGATACAGAGAATGAAATAGAGAGACAGAAATAATGATAGAGAAAGAAATAGAGAGAGAGAAAGAAAGATAGAGAGAAAGAAATAGAGAGAGAGAAAAAAGCGAGAGAGAAAGAAAGGAGAGAGAGAGAAATAAAGAGAGAAAAATAGAGAGAAAAATAAAGAAATGAAATAGAGAGAGGTGAAATAAAGAGAAAGGAAATAAACATAGAAAGAATAGAGAGATAAGAGAGAGAGAGAAATAACATAAAGAGGGAGAGAGAAGAGAGAAAAAATAAGAGAGAAAGAGAGAGAGAAATAAAGATAGTGAAAAAATAGAGAGATGGACAAAAATGAAATAAAGAAATAGAGAGAGAGAAATAAAGATAGAAAAAGAAATAGAGAGAGAGAGAGAGAAGTAAAGATAAACAGAGAGAAGAAATAGAGAGAGAGAAAAATAAATATAGAGAGAAAGAGAGAGAGAAATAAAGATAGAAAAAATAGAGAGAGAGAGACAAAAATAAGATAAAGAATAAGAGAGAGAGGAGATAAAGATAGAGAGAAAGAAATAGAGAGAGAGAGAGAGAAGTAAAGATAGAGAGAAAGAAATAGAGAGAGAGAGAGAGAAGTAAAGATAGAGAGAAAGAAATAGAGAGAGAGAAATAAAGATAGAAAAGGAAATAGAGAGAGAGAGAGAGAGAAATAAATATAGAGAGAAAGAAATAGAGAGAGAGAGAGAGAGAGAGAGAAGTAAAGATAGAGAGAAAGAAATAGAGAGAGAGAAATAAAGATAGAAAAGGAAATAGAGAGAGAGAGAGAGAGAAATAAATATAGAGAGAAAGAAATAGAGAGAGAAATAAAAATAGAGAGAAAGAAAAATAGAGAGAGAAATAAAGATAGAGAAAGACACAGAGAGAGAAATGAAGATAGAGAGAAAGAAATAGAGAGAGAAATAAAGATAGAGCAAGAAATTGAGAGAGAGAAAAAAGATAGAGAGAAAGAAAGAGAGAAAGAAAGAGAGAGAGAAATAAAGATAGAGTGAAAGAAATAGAGAGAAAGAAATAAAGATAGAGAGAGAGATACAGAAAGATAGAGAGAAAGAAATAGAGAGAGAAATAAAGATATAGAGAAAGAAATAGAGAGAGAGAAATAAAGATAGAAAATGAAATAGAGAGAGAGAGAAATAAATATAGAGAGAAAGAAATAGAGAGAGAAATAAAGATAGAGAGAAAGAAACAAGAGAGAGAAATAAAGATAGAGAGAAAGAAATAAAGAGAGAGAAATAAAGATACAGAGAAAGAAATAGAGAGAGAGAAATAAATATAGAGAGAAAGAAATAGAGAGAGAAATAAAGATAGAGAGAAAGAAAAAGAGAGAGAGAAATAAAGATAGAGAAAGACACAGAGAGAGAAATGAAGATAGAGAGAAAGAAATAGAGAGAGAAATAAAGATAGAGCAAGAAATTGAGAGAGAGAAAAAAGATAGAGAGAAAGAAAGAGAGAAAGAAAGAGAGAAATAAAGATAGAGTGAAAGAAATAGAGAGAAAGAAATAAAGATAGAGAGAGAGAGACAGAAAGATAGAGAGAAAGAAATAGAGAGAGAAATAAAGATAGAGAGAAAGAAATAGAGAGAGAGAGAAATAAAGATAGAAAATGAAATAGAGAGAGAGAGAAATAAATATAGAGAGAAAGAAATAGAGAGAGAAATAAAGATAGAGAGAAAGAAACAAGAGAGAGAAATAAAGATAGAGAGAAAGAAATAAAGAGAGAAAGAAATAAAGAGAGAGAAATAAAGATAGAGAGAAAGAAAAAGAGAGAGAGAAATAAAGATAGAGAAAGACACAGAGAGAGAAATGAAGATAGAGAGAAAGAAATAGAGAGACAAATAAAGATAGAGCAAGAAATTGAGAGAGAGAAAAAAGATAGAGAGAAAGAAAGAGAGAAAGAAAGAGAGAGAGAAATAAAGATAGAGTGAAAGAAATAGAGAGAAAGAAATAAAGATAGAGAGAGAGAGACAGAAAGATAGAGAGAAAGAAATAGAGAGAGAAATAAAGATAGAGAGAAAGAAATAGAGAGAGAGAAATAAAGATAGAAAATGAAATAGAGAGAGAGAGAAATAAATATAGAGAGAAAGAAATAGAGAGAGAAATAAAGATAGAGAGAGAGACAGAAAGATAGAGAGAAAGAAATAGAGAGAGAGAAATAAAGATAGAGAGAAAGAAATAGAGAGAGAGAAATAAAGATAGAAAATGAAATAGAGAGAGAGAGAAAGAAATAGAGAGAGAAATAAAGATAGAGAGAAAGAAAAGAGAGAGAAATAAAGATAGAGAGAAAGAAATAAAGAGAGAGAAATAAAGATAGAGAGAAAGAAATAGAGAGAGAGAAATAAAGATAGAAAAAGAAATAGAGAGAGAGAGAATAAATATAGAGAGGAAGAAATAGAGAGAGAAATAAAGATAGAGAGAAAGAAAAAGAGAGAGAGAGAAATAAAGATAGAGAAAGACACAGAGAGAGAAATAAAGATACAGAGAAAGAAATAGAGAGAGAAATAAAGATAGAGCAAGAAATAGAGAGAGAGAGAAATAAAGATAGAGAGAAAGGAAGAGAGAGAGAAATAAAGATAGAGTGAAAGAAAGAGAGAGAGAAATAAAGATAGAGAGAAAGAGAGACAGAAATAAAGATAGAGAGAAAGAAAGAGAGAGAGAGAAATAAAGATAGAGAGATAGAAATAGAGAGAGAGAAAGAAAGATAGAGAAAGAAATGGAGAGATTGAGAAATAAAGATAGAGAAAGAAATAGAGAGAGAGAGAAATAAAGATAGAGAAAGAAATAGAGAGAGAGAGAAATAAAGATAGAGAGAAAGAAATAGAGAGAGAAATAAAGATAGGGAGAAAGAAATAGAGAGAAACAGAGAGAGAGAGAAATAAAGATGGAGAGAAAGAAATAGAGAGAGAAATAAAGATAGAGAGAAAGATAGAGAAGGAACTAAGATAGAGACAAAGAAATAGAGAGAGAGGCACAAAGATAGAAATAAATAAAGAGCGAGAGAAAGACAGATAGAGAGAATAAAATAAAGAGAGAGAAAAACAGATAGAGAGAAACAGAGAGAAAGAAGGAAAGAGAGAAGGAACTAAAGAAAGAGAGAAAGAAATAAAGAGAGAGAAAGAAGGAAAGAGAGAGAAGGAACTAAAGATAGAGAGAAAGAAATAGAGAGAGAGACACAAAGATAGAAAGAAATAAAGAGCGAGAGAAAGACAGATAGAGAGAAAGAAATAAAGAGAGAGAAAGACAGAGAGAGAAACACAGAAAGAAGGAAAGAGAGGGAAGGAACTAAAGATAGAGAGAAATAAATAAAGAGAGAGAGAAAGACAGATAGAGAGAAAGAGAGAGAAAGAAGGAAGGAGAGAGAAGGAACTATAGATAGAGAGAAAGAAATAGAGAGAGAAAGACATAGAGAGAAAGAGAGAACCAAATAAAGAGAGAGAGAGAAATAAACATAGAGAGAAATAAATAAAGAGACAGAGAAAGACAGATAGAGAGCAATAGAGAGAAAGAAGGAAAGAAAGAGAAGGAACTAAAGCTAGAGAGAGATAAAGAAAGAGAGAGAGAAATAAAAATAGAGAGATAGAAATAGAGAAGGAAATAAAGAAAGAGAGAAAGACAGATAGAGAGAAAGAGAGAGAAAAGAGAGATAGAGAGAGAAAGAAAGAGAGAGAGAAAGAGAGAAATGAAGAAATAGAGAGAAGGAAAAATAGCTAGAGAGAGAGAAAGAAAGAGAGAGAGAAACAAAGAAAGGAAGTCACCACGAAGGCCAATGAAAGAAAGAGAAATAGATATAGAATGGAAGAAAGAGAAAAAGAGATAGAGAAAAAAAGAAAGGGAGAAAGGGAGAGAAAGAAAGAAACATGGAGAAAGATAGAGAGCGCGAAAGAGAGCGAGAGAGAACCAAAATCACAACGGTAAGATACACACACGACAAGCTTCGCTTACCCCGATGTTATCGACAGGAGAAGGGCTCGTGATTTTTGTGTACACCAAGATCGTTTGCACAGCGTAAAGAATATTGGGTATGCGAATAAGCTGGCACATTGTTACGAATGCTTCATTTGGACCTTTAATGAACAATGCTTCACAACGTGCAATGTTATGGCAGAAACGTGCTAACACAGTAAAAACTAGGATTGGTGAAAAGATAGGATTTTCATTTTCAGAATATTTGAGAAATATATATTTGAGGAGGAGGAATAAACTTTATTTTAGTACAGGAGATGACGGCCTCAAGCCCTAGGGCCCTGGTGGCATCTTCAGCTTGTTGGATTGCTTTAAGTTGGTCTGCCGGTGCAGAGCTGAGCAGCGTGGTCTCCCACAGCTCGGGTCTTGTGTTATATTGTCGCAAGACGCGCAGAAAAGCACACAGGACGACGGTGCGAAAACAAACACAAGCTCTATATTCAGAGGCTCAAGAATAATTGGCCGCGCCAACTTTACCCTCTTCGGAGAGAGACATGCTTGCTCTCGTGTCCCTCACTTTGTTGTCTTCTCTGGCTGTTAGGTGCTTTAGTCAAGACAGCCTCCATACCAAGAAAGCATCGGGCCGATGCTTTATCGGAACGATACCAGGATCTGTCCACGCTTATGTTGCAGTGATTTCATTCGGACAAATAATGCTTCATCCGAACGACGTGCACAATCTCCGGTGCATACCGCCACGTTGTCTGCTTTACCCATTCTCTTGGCGTGCAAAACCGCAGGATTGCGTGGCGTGACCAGACTGGTCCCTATGTCCTCCGGACACTCCTGCTTGGATATTCCTCTGATGAGACCCTTGTATGTGTTATCAGGAGCCGCTCTGTAAACGCCTCTTCTAACTTCACAGCAGCCTCATTCTTTTCCAAGCTTCTCCGGTTGCGTTTCTTCGCCTTACACGCTCACGGACTCCATTACTGCACCAGCAAGAACTCTCGGAGAGAAACGGGGGTCCCAGATATCTCCGTCGGTGCGCTAGGCCTAGCTCGCGTTAGGCTTGTGTTAAGCTTAGCTCTCCCGCCACACGTAACGGGAAAAAAGAATGATTTCTGGCCGACAACAAGTGCGCCCACCTGGTAGGGAATGATGTCCTTGGGTTCCTTGGTACTTCCTCTTTCGATTATCAATTTATTTTCTCCACACGAGTGCGATTGCCAGCCGAGAATCATGTGAAAACGTCGGAGGTGACGCAACGTCCACCCGAACTCCGTGGCCTCCTAGCGGCGAACCTAGATATTCAATGCAAATATTCGATTCCGTATTCGACTCTGTCTCATAAATTACTCCTCACACATCCTGAGTTGTCAGTCGTTCGCTACATTCTTTTTACGTTTTATCAGCGCGATAACAAGTCGCCTACCACATGCGTTGTCTCCGAAGTAATCTTGCCCGACTCAATCTCTTCCAGGCGAAGCCCCCTGAATATCCAGTGAAGCGCATAAGCGTCCCCGTGGCTCTCTTTTCTTCTGATGGAGACGCGGTTGCCGACCGAGCAGATGTGACCGATCTTGTGAAAACACTGGGTTCAACGGTCATCCTCGACTACCTTGTGCCGGTACCCAAGTTCCGCCACAATGATTTCATACTGGGCTGCAAGGCGACCGATGTGCTTCACGACGTGATGATGGCCACCCTCGCCAGACACAACCGGAAGAACGTGTGACGAAGTGAAGACCACTATGCATGTGCCAGGTGTAAAATAAATAGCCAACAACAGTACCAAAATATTGCTACGAACACTGAGTTAACTAAGGCGAAAGTTAATCTTGCTTGAGACAATTCTGTAACAAATAAGCATGTGAAAGCAAAAGCATGACGATCAGTAAACAGTTGGGTGATTTGGTTTGACATGACAATGGTGTAAATGTGCCTAAAAGACGAGGATGATAGGTTGACTAATGATAGGCGTCTCGTCTTGACTTATCGTCCTGTCTTTTAAGCGCATTTACTCCCTCGTAACAAGCATGACACTACGAATTGAAAATTTTGAAATTTCAATTCGTCATTTTGAAGTCCCAAGGCACTGCTATGAAAGCTCGCTGTGAAAGCCACTGTAGTGGGTTCGGCCTGAATTTCCGACCACAGCAAAGTGCCGGCTCTTTAAATAAAGTTTTTTTTCTTTTTCTTCCGACCACTCGGCTTCCGCGACGCGCCCCTCGGGATTAGACACATTTGTTTGATTCCACCTTGATCATAGTAAGGCCATCGCAAACAGTAATCGAACACGCCATCTGTTGTACAGAAGCGGTACGTTGTAGCCGCACAGTCTCCACTGCCTGTAACCACACATGGTGATGCTCCTGAGTATGTGAATTCCCAAGTCGCAGTGCGAACTGGCTGGAAATGAAATAATAATTATTATGAATAAACACCCACACGAGTACCAGGTATGGACAGAGTGCCGCCTTCCCTATTTCGACGCGCAAGTGCAGTTGAGAAATTTGATACCGATTATGTGCAGTCATCCTACGCATTACATGGCCTGCCCAGCTCCATTTCTTTCGCTTAATGTCAACTAGAATATCGGCTATCCCCGTTTGTTCTCTGATCCACACCGCTCTCTTCCTGTCTCTTAACGTTAGTCCTCAGATTTTTCGTTCCATCGCTCTTTGTGCGGTCCTTAACTTGTTCTCGAGCTTCTTTGTTAACCTCCAAGTTTCTGCCCCATATGTTAGCACCCCCATATGTTAGCACCGGTAGAATGCAATGATTGTACACTTTTCTTTTCAACGACAGTGGTAAGCTCCCAGTCAGGATTTGGTAATGCCTGCCGTATGCACTTCAACCCAATTTTATTCTTCTGTAAATTTCTTTCTCGTGATCAGAGTCCCTTGTGAGTAATTGACCTAGATAAACGTACTCCTTTACAGACTCTAGAGGCTGACTGGCGATCCTGAATTCTTGTTCCCTTGCCAGGCTATTGAAGGACCGGTGGACCATTAGGGTTACAGAATGGATACCAAGAGAAGGGAAGCGCAGTCGAGGTCGGCAGAAAACCAGATGGGATGATGAAGTTAGGAAATTTGCAGGCGCAAGTTGGAATAGGCTAGCGCAAGAGAGGGGCAATTGGAGATCGCAGGGAGAGGCCTTCGTCATGCAGTGGACATAAAAATATAGGCTGATGATGATGATGATGTGCAGTCATATTAAATGTTTCGGAAGATCGAAGACTACGGAATGGATCGTTATTTGACTTTGAGAAACTTCTCTTATTACCGATGTCATAGATGTACATTCTTTTTTCAGTTTTAAGGGTTTTTTGTAGAGGATATTTTAGCTGCAGAAAAATTTCAAATATAGGCTATGCAATACTTTTATGCATTTTATTACCACTCATCCGCTCACAGTTGCTCCTACAAAATATCACCGCGCTATCAAGACCCGTAAGTGTATGCCATTTTTTGCCCAACCGCGTCGGTCCCCATATAACGGCATAATTGTTGTTCAGAATGTATACAATTCAGTCATCTTCTGCGATGCTGGAAACCACTCGGGGCTGGTGAGTGCTCAATGAAAATGCACGATGTTCTTAATGTATACGCCTGAAATAACATATAGTTTCTTGAACAGGAAGCGTACAACTGACGGTGGTGCCATTTACTGTTGATCAGAACGAATGCCTCCGTGGAATCAACTTTGGTACCGGCAGCTGTCAATTGGTTTGTACAAAGATGCCTTAAAGATAATGCAGTTCACATGGATCGAAAATATTTACGCGAAGTTTTCGCTTGCACTATGCCGCCGCCCAGGACCATGCACCAGCCCATCAAAGCCAGTAATATCTATGCGCGTGCTGTCTCCACGAGGCGGACTCTTTGTTGTCCCGCTTACTTCCCATCACCAGCGCGCATTCCACCTTTTGCAATCGCTGACATCGAAAGCGTCAGTGTTGCTATAGGCAAAAGCTGGAGGAGGGTCGAGAGGAAGGTCTACCTTCCTTTGGTAGCTGAGGATTCCCCGACGTTTTCATTCGCTCCCACATGCGTTTCGCTTCAGCTGTATCACTTTAATTGAGCTCGGCGCTTTCCTGCGCTATCGCTGCTTGATACACGTGGTATTTTCGCCATAATGTTAGTCTCTTCGGTAACGGTCAAAATATACCACCACATGCGTAACTGTTTTTAGGCTGTACATTCTCGCGTTCCCGCAAAGTGCGATTGATCATTTGCTGTCAGTTTCTCTGTGGTATTTTGAAATTGTGTTCAGCTTCCTTCGAGCCATGCAACATTTCTTACGGGTGAACAAGTTCGCCAATTGATGCAAAATATTGCGGATAGCAATAATGCCCGCTGCTATATTTCTGGCGTATATAGAAGTGTAACAACACAATTCTTTTGCTGTTGCGCACTGTTGACAGATTTGGCGACCACGTTAAACACACAAATCACAGTAGCTTAATAATCATGTTTTGTTGCATGGTGTGTACATTCTGCAGAATAAGAAATTCATTTCAAAGAAATGCCAGTCATGCCACCATCAATTATTTTGGTAAACAAGAAAACTACGGTGGCCCCTAAGCAATTCCTATGATGTGTAAATGCGAGGGCATTATTGTCGCTGAGTGTCCGACTCAGTTACGTCGCTGAGTTTACTGCTGCGGCGAAATGTTGCTGTGTTTAGTGGTTGTGTGTTATGATTTCGAGTGTAATTTTGCTGCTTATGAAGTCGCAAGAACGCAAGACGACATACCGGCCATATTGCTATGAAGCAGCAGATATTTATGTGCCGAGTTCGAAATAAAGTAGTGTTTCGCGCACCTTGCGTTGAGTGTTCTTTCTCTATGACACAACATTGAGTGATGACAGTACTTTTCAGCGAGGCACCACGTTGTTAACACTGCATTTCTTCATCGGCTTCGTAGGCGAACTGGTGCCTCGCGTGGTTATTGCATCTATTGCGCGGACAGTGGTTCCACTGGCGCCACTCCTCTTACGCGCCTTCTAGTGATTCGACCACGAGGCAGAGCCCAACCACGTGCACCACCTCGAAGATATTCTAAAATTAGTGAAAGTTGGGCGAGTTGGTAGCTATTCATCTTGAAGCTGTAGCGCACGCACAAAAAACGAGGACAAAAGGCGCCCCTGTGTTACATTTGCCTTGGGTCCTCGTTCCGTGTGCGTGCGCTGCAGTTACAAGTCGAAGATATTCATCACTGTCGCCTCTTGCGACGATCGCGCAATGTAACGGTGGCGCAGTGGGCAGCGGTGGGAGCGGTAGCTGTGTTGGTGAGGCAGAGAATCAAATCCTCAACGTAGCCGCTTTTTTTAGTTAGATAATGATGACGTAATTTTTGCGCTGTTTCTCTGCCACGGCCTCCTGATGGTGGCGGTGTCGCACAATGAGCCAAATAATGCTCTCGTGTTAAAACGAAACGAAACAGGCAGGGCACAAGGTACAAGTGGTGGTTCGGTCGACAATTGGCAGCGAAAAGTTAACAATGGCGAATCGTCTCGCGCGAGGGTCCCTGCGCGCTGCCCGTCAGCGAAACCGAATGCTCTCGACGTATGTTATTTAATCACTCCACTGGTTTAGTAAAGGGTGCCGCCTCTAAGAAGAGGCACGTTCGGCATCACTTGATTCAATTTCCTAATAATCAGCGTCAGACACATATTGTTGGCGAGTTTCGCTATGCGGTTACGGCTATGCAAGACAGCGCCTCGTTACCTCGGCCACCACAGCGATGATGGAGTTCGCCCATGCGCGGTCGTCTCCCTCGCTGACCCCGTAGAAGCTGTAGCGGAAAGAGGGTTCGTGAAAGCGCAAATGGCTCTTCTGGTTAGCGGATCACGGTATCATAATTCGAAAGGCCTAGAAAAAACCAGCATAACAAATGTTACTTTGTCTTCTTTTTACATTTCACTGTCGAAAGTCACCACTCTTTAGGTAACTCATCAGTAGCCGTTTCATAGTAACATAGGGGGGGGGGGGGGGGGCGGAATGCAAAAAACGCGCGTGTGCAGTGCATTGAGTGCACGTTAACTGTTTCCCTACCATGGGGAAAATAGGTGTGTTTTGTATGTTACGGCAGCTTTTTTTTCTGAAGGAACTACTGCACTCAATATTTAATGAAATATATACACAGAAAGCAAAATGATTTAACTTTTCACGCATAATAGTTTTATTAACGAGATGTATGTCATATAATTATATAAATTGCTAAAATAAATATTCTGCGATAACATTGAACAAAGTATGTAAAGACACGCTTGTATCTACTAAGAAAAAAAAATGGTACAAAAAATTATGATATACAAAATGTATTGCCGTGTATTAGGCCCTATCTCCGAAAAAAGCAAAATTTTTCATTAGACAGGTATTTCGCTACAAAAATATAACTGCAAGCACTACAGTTGGGCATGCCGGGCTGCGGCCGCCGATGTTCCGGGCTGGTTTGCGTCGTCTTCGCTTTCAGACTTCAAGTCCGACGAAAAGTAAGCATCCTCTCACTCGCTGATATTCGATGTGTTGATAATATCAGCCGCAGAGGCAGCGGAATCGCGACATTTGCAATCTCTAGAAGCGCGCGCGCCGTTTCCGATGCCGGACATTTTTGCGTTCTGCTTTGACGATCGCGAAACTTCGGAGCGCGTTTAGAAATCATCGCTTGGCGGGAAAAAAGCGAACTGCTTAGAAAAGAAATATATAGTTCCTCTTCTTTCACGTCCGATGGCGCAGTGTGTCCGTGAGAGGCGCGGAAGTTCTCGAAAGCGGCGTTTCAAACCAACGATTGCGGGCGGCATTTCTCGCGAAACCACGCCGCGCTGCGCGCAACGGGGATGCTCGGGCGCACGTTCTCCCCAGCGATCCTAAACCGAAATATGTAATCGCTATGTGTCATCGCATTACCGTTGTCGACGTCATGTTGAAAGAAGTTCATAATGAACTTCGCAAATTCATTCGCTCCTTTTACCCGTGTTTATGTAGATAAAGATGCTTTATCAGCCCAGTCAAGTGAACGGGTGCTTCCGTGAATGGTGCGCTTAGAGCGGTACTGTAAACGTCAACGTGCACATCTAGGTCATGAAACACTACAGGTAGGTAAGCAGGCATTGAGAGTGCTGATGTCGAGGGCAGCAAATTGAAGCACATATTCTGCGTAAAACTCCACCTGCCCACATGTGCAGGTGTGTATGACCCTCGAAAGCGCTCTCCTCAAACGAGCTCGTGCTGTCGCGAATACTGCGTGAAACAAATAACAGTTGGGCAACATGAGTTTTAATATGTGAAAAAGCAAGTTGTTATGAACACGAAGATCTAAAGCCAGGATTATGCATTCTTACATAACGTTCTACGTTATCATCGTTATCATCGTTACTTGTTACACTCCCGCTGTCAAAAGCAGGAATACTGCATGACTGTCTCTGACCTGCAAGGCGTTGACTGTACAGATTCTGAAATACAGAGGTTTCGTTCTACAATGGCACGCTAGTATGATTCCGCCGAAGAGGGCAAAATTTCCTGCAGATATTCCTTAGTCCGTGGCCATTGCCGTGTAGCGTTACATTGCGTACAACGTTGCATGCGCATTCGTCTCAGGCGTTGCAGTTCCTTCAGTCCCACCTGGCCACAGCAACATGTGGGAGAGCACGGCCCAGATAAAACAGCGGAACAAAACAAAGAGATTAACGCAAAGCTGTCAACATGACGAATTTGCCACGGTGCGAAACCTACGGCGCAACACGAGGAGCGCACACACCATAACACAGCCGCCAGCCATTATGCCACGACAACATGGCCGTTACAGTGCAAAAATCGTGAAAAAATAAATAAAAACTGGAGGACCCTTAAGCTTCACCTTTAAGAGTGGAACGCGATAGCGTTATCGGGCCACGTTCACATCGCATTTTTCTTTCAGTAGGCTTCACTGCAACACAGGACGTGGGAAAGCCAGCTTGCAAAGACCAAGCATATACCGATCCCCTTAAAGTCGGCTTCAGATTTAAACAGAAATGCATTGCTGGGAAGACGTTTTTCCAGGGGCAATATAGCTCGTTTTATAATAAAATATGGAGGCCCTAGCACCTTTTTAAAATTATTTTATTAATTATTTGCTATTGCCGCGACGCGCGCGCGTGTCCAAAACGCATTAGGCAGGCGAAGTCCCAATTTGACCTGCCGAGGATGCGAGCGCCATTTGGATATGAACTTCGCAACTAACCTATCCGAGCGCCCCACTGTTGATATGGTGGAAATGATGAAAAGGGATTTGTGTTTGAATTTCCTCGTAACAGAATTATGTTTTCTCGTACATTCAAATTACAATCCGACGCCACCATGGCTGTAGGTTGTAGTTAAGTCGTACTTTGCAATCTTTCTGAGAGATTTCACTTTGGGAAATTCAATTTTTGTTCACTCGAACCTTGCGCCCCGCCGAGGGCCTGCGCTGTCGGGGTGCTTCGGGATGATTTTCTCTTTCACCAACACCTTCCGCCACGCGGAAGGCTGCGCGTTCGGGGTGGTTGGGGATGGTTTTCGCCGCCACGGACGCCGACATCCACGCCGACGCCAACGCTGGATTTTCTGTGACACGGGGCCCTTAACGCTATCGCGTTAAAGTACCATAGCTACGTCACTTCCTCCACACTTTTCTCCTAGCACGCGGAGGGGGTAGGGCCTCTCCTCAGTTTTTTCCTTTCTCCATGGCGGGTGGTCATTTTTTCGTTCTCCTTTGATGATCGCGAAACTTCGGAGCGTGTTTAAAAATCAACGCCTCGCGTGAAAAAAGCGAAGTGCTTAGAAATATAAAATATAGTTCTCATTCTTCACGTCCGATAGCGCAGTATGTCCGTTAGCGGCGTGGATGGTCTCGAAAGCGGTGTTTCAAACCATCGATAGAGGGCTGACTATGACCAATGGGCGCGGTACGGAAAAAGTTAAACTCCAGGTGGTTAACAATTACCCTGAGTCCCACACTACGGCGTTCCTCATAGTCATATCGTGGTGTATTCATGGTGTATTCCAGAATTTCACCTTAATTTGAACCTCAAGGCGGCCAGGCAGACGTCACTGGAAACGATTTATACACCTGGCAAGCTAAAGTTAACGGCCAGCCCCACGACGCTGATCACTCACTCTGAGGACAGATTGGAACACAGGCGGTCTAGTGGTGCGCCTTCGCGCCCATTTGCGTTGGCGCGCGTGCTGCTGGTAGTTACGTTGTCACGATGGCAAACACAAACTCGTCATCAAGCAGTGGAACGCACTATTGCTGCGTGATTCCATGCCAGAACATCCTCGAGAGGATAAGGAGCATACACGACCCTAAAATTGTGGAGATTAAAGGATAAACAAGCACGGAACCGTTCGCAGTCAACTCGCATGTATCCCTTTTGGCGTGTCCTATTTTTACCCATGACACACAGTAAATAAAGTCGTCCTTATAGATGCCAAGTCAGAAACCTTTGTAAGCTTCCTACATATAGACGGGCGCCTCCCAAGTTGAAGGCCGGTCCTTTTCAGGATAAAATGCGCTCGAGGAAGAGCAAGTGGAAGATATTATGTCGCTGTTTCAAGCAAAAGGCTATCTCTCGGAATGCTGTAAGTGTGACAGCATGTAGTGGGGGTAATGGGATGGACAAGATCATGTGTATATTCCTTGATTGATTTGTGCCCGCATTCTGCGATATAGTCGGGCGGGTCCGTCTCGTAGAAACAACAGTAGCAGTGCGACAAGTAAGTGTGCTCACATATAGGGCTGAATTTGTTATTTACCAATTAGTTTGAGTTGTTGCCATACATATATTCACTAGTCTCTCTACTTGTATCACGTAAATGTGGCCAAAAGACCTCCCTCATGATATTCCAATAAATGAGCTCTATACCTACTTAGTGGTGCTAGGCGAGTTTCAACTACGCAAGAAGAGCACAGTCATGATCATTAGGTACTTAAGGCCTGCTTTTCTTCTTCTTTCTGGGGTTCTAAGTGCCAAAACCAGTTCTGATTATGAGGAGCGCCGTAATGGAGGCCTCTGGAATAATTTGGACCATCTGGGCTTCTTTAACGTGCACGAAAACGCAAGCACACGGGCGTTTTTGGATTTTTTTCACCACATATATGTAAAATCACACCACACAAATTGAGCTCACGCAGTTGCTTTGTGAGAATGCAGTGAGAAATGTAGCTACTGCATACAAAGCCAATAAAATTGGCAACAGAAAACATTGCACCTATGTTCCTGCCGGAGACAAGCACAAAAAAAGGTGTCGTTGGTATCGCATGCACTAATCGGACAAGGAATGCGCGATTAGAACAAATTCAGCGGTTTAACCTGACAAAATTATGATATATGAGTCATGCCGTTGTGGGGTACTCCCGATCAATCTTTGACCACCTGAGTTCCTTTAACTGGACCCGTTGTACGGTGAACGGGTATTTTTTTTCATTTAGCCCCCAACGAAATGCGGCCACCACGGCTGAGTAATGAACCCGTGACCTCGTGCTGAAAAGCTGGACGTCGTAGCCGCTCAGCCACGGCTGCGGGTTAGTATTCGTTTCACGCATTTGTAAGGACGGCATCTTGCTTACATCTTACGGATTCAGGCGGGTACTTAAACATCGATGTCGTAGAAAACCTTGCCGATGACGCGTGAAACATATTCAGCAAATGTTGTCGCGTCTTTTTTTTTTCATTGTGTTTGATGCCGTAAACGAGTGCTGCTGCAGACGCTGCAGACCTTGATATTCCCGCCGCGGAAAAGCTTTTCCGCGTTCCGCCGTTTCTGGAAACCGCAACTCGAGTCCTACACCATGTCCGTTTTGAACGCTTCCACGCACTGCTGTTCATAATATAGCGCTAGTGCGACGAGAAACAAGAGAAAGGGCAGGCAACCACAGTGTAAACAAGCCGTGACAAAGCGTCGCTGCAAAAGTTTTTCACGAACGCGGCGCTCTTAGCTAGGCGCAGTGGCGCTGCCTGGTCGACGTGGTCTAATCTGCAAGTAATGTTTATCTTCGCGCGCCATCTTCAAGGAGGATTTCACGATCAGAAAATGTGTCAAAATTTCAGGACACTAGAAGGTGTCAAGGATGGAATAGGAACACCATGCGGCAAACTACAAAACATATTTCGCCGATTAGATCTGCTAGTTGTATTGCGTTACGATGTGGCGCATTCGATTTGCTTCGCTGCGCAAGCTTCCGCCACGCTAATAGTCTCACATGCTGTTCAGGTGCTCTCCTGCTTCGCTGAGACAGAGGGCCAAATGTGATCTAGGTGGCGTGCGGGGGCTGTTAGAGGCACTTCGCTGTCTTTGTCTTGCTTCAGTCGCGTCACAGTTGTGTCATGCATGAAGAACTGCTGTGACTGAGGTGCAACGTCGAAGACTGAACAGGCTGCACTGTTCCCAAAAGGCAGAAATGGTAGGAAAGAAAGAAACAAAACAAATGAGGCTGGGATAGGAGGGAAAGGAAGGGTTTGTAACCAGATGCACGCTTCCGTTTGCTACCGTGCGCCGGAGTGGGAAAAAATGTGGCCGGAAAGAGGGCAAAGAGAGAGAGAGAGCAAAAATAAAGGAACAGGTAACAGGACGAGCGTTCCGATTAGAGGTTCCCAAGGGAGCTTTTTCGGCCCAAGTGAGCCGTATGGGACATGCTCGAAATCGTCGCAAAGTTTATTTATCGTGAATATGCCCTAGTCTCCGATTTGCGAGCAATTGGGACAGCGAAATTTCGGACAGCATCAAGAAAATCAGATCAGAGATAAGAACGCCGTCATTTCCGTTACTACAAAAAAAGTCAATCCTTCAATGTATTAAATTCACCTCTGTGCTTCTCTGCAAATACGTCGTAATGTGTGCTGAATACAGTTGTGCTCCGGTGCAATAAATAAGCAAAATTTTTAGTGAGGGTCAGTGCTCTGTCATCTTGATTCATCGCGCCGATAAGCTATGAAGAAACACTGCGCGCCGACACAGGTGTTTGGGGGCCCCAGTGTAACAAGCAGTTGGGCTAAATCATGAAGAGGGCGAGCGGGAATAAACAAACGAAAGCAATAAATCTGGAAAGCGCAGCTGCAGTTTATTAACGGAGGATAAACGCACACAATACGCGCTACGCCAAGTGCGTAAATCAGACTTGATGCTACATTACTGTGTCAAGGCTATCGCCGCTAAAAGCCTTGACGCAAGGCCGTGCCACAAATAAGCAATAATATGCCGTAAATGTACAAGCACTCGGAAATATTAAATGAATTTTAAAAACACGCGGAACATACTCGAGCAAAACAGCACTATTAACAAAATGACCCCGTGCGGAAGTAAAAACAGGTGAATAAAAAGAAAAAAAGTTCCTACGTAAACATACCCGTCGCCACAAAGAGTACGGTCGAAATCTTCTCATCACGATATGTGAAAATGGAGTTCACGGATTCAGGACGTCATAAGTGTAAAAAAAAAAAGACGACATTCGTGTGCATCACAAGCAGTTCTCCATTTTTTCGTCCACACGCTTCGTACCGAGAACCAGTTCTTTTTCGTACTCCTTGGGCTCTTTCTCTAGTGAACTTCAATGGAGGGTCTCGTTCATATCTTATTTTGCGCTTACTTTTGGAACTTTTCAGCATGCATATCCACTTCAGGGTCATTAGCCGCAGGATTTGTTTCGAGGATCCGTACCTTATTACCTTCGCATTCGCGCATGCTTTCAAGGAGCGGTTTCTTGTCATTTTTCGCATGAGTTTCTCCTAATTCAGGCTTTGCTTCGGTATCCTGTTCTACCACAGCTTCGCCGACGGACATCAATAGTGCAGTTGCTGGCTTTTCTTCGTCCACCGTATTCGTTTAAGCAGGCTCTGTTCCTTGCACGTTCTCCCGATATGCCAATTTGTGCTCTGCTTCAAGTATCACACACTTCTTCACTGACCTTTCGGCTCCATTGGGCCTTTCTTGATTTCATGAGGCGCATCCTCCTTGTCCGGTTCCTCCTCGGTTTCGCGACAGGCGGATGTTCCAGGTTGTGGCAACGTCTGAGGTGGTAGTGGATGAACTTCTACCAGTACCCTGAGCGTGTTAGTATCTACGGTCGAGTCTTGCATCGACTGGCTTGAGCTTGGTAGCGCGTGCGCCTGGCGAGGTTGCTCATCATGTTGGTCTTCGCAGATCCACCGGCAGTCAGGTTCGTCACAACTAGGAACGACCGGCTCTTCTGGCACTCCCGCGAAGCTCACTTTGAGGTTAGGCACGATGGCGTCAGGATTCGGTGACGGTGACCGGCGGCGCAGACAGGGTTTCTCTGGCGACGTCTTTAGCAGCGCTTCTGGCGAGGATTCGGACTTCGGCGAAGCTTCCTCGACTGAAGCCTCGTCGGCTGATTTGATACAGCACGGGGACGTTACGGCTTTTCTGAGAGCGGTGGATACAGCTTCAGCGACGGCGCCTGCGAAGCGCCTCACTGGCGACGTTGAGGACGAGCGCCCGTTTTCCGGACCCGGGGTCAACGTTGTGGGTGACGAGGGCTCTGACACCGACACCTTGCGGATCATGCTGGCTGCAGCTGATTCCCGCTGTTGCTGCTGCCGGGGCCGCCGCCGCCGTGAAAGACCCGCCTGTTCGTCATCATCGGACCCCGCGGCTCTCGACTCATCCGTGTTCGGAGTGCCTAGGTCCTCCGTGGGAAGGTTGCGGCATTGCTCTTCGTCGGCCATGGTGTTCCTTTGTCGCGTAGATCACGACTTCTATTAGCTTTTTCTATGCCGTCGCTTTATTTCATGCAGCGTTTAACTGGTGCCACTGAATAGTGACCAGAACTTAAGAATTTGCAATTTTATATACTTCTTATAAATAACATCGGCTGCTTCATTGCTTCCAAGTGAGCCTATCTTTTGCAGTTTTGCGATTGCACTCTGAGTATCCAGAGCACGAGGTACTTTCTGCACTGTAGCTCTGCAGATTACGCGTGAGAAAAAAAGTACTAAAATAATGCGTGATTGAGCCCCGCTGCTTTCACGACATTACGTATGACAAAGAAATCGATTTCAAGTGAAGTCACGAACGCAGATTTCCAGCGTGCCAATAGCCAAAATAGACTGTCACTTGACGTTAGCGCGCCATATTATCATGTGTATTTATTTAACTTCGTCACGGTGACCTTTTTTTTCACTGGTTTATCGCTTCTACTGATTTGTCACTCGGCTCAAAGGATGCCTGCAATGCTGTCACATTTCGTGTTTACGCGGCTTCTCGATGTATTAGTTGCCCAAGGTTGCGGCCACGTTGATGTGATTGCAACAAAATAAGACGAAATGGAACTTTCGGGTTTCACCCACGTGCCATACACATTACTGTTAACATCCGCTGCGCCGTATGCTATTGAATAATTTTGACACCCTAGAGTTCTTTTACAAGCAGCAAAACCGAAGTAAACGTGTTTACGTTTACCAAAGTCCATGCCTGTACACCGTCGCGTCGACAAAGAAAAAAATTTCATGTCCAGAGCTATAGTGTAATTTTGAGTTTCTGCGTAACAGAATTATGTTTTCTTGAATGTTCAAATTACAATCCGATGCTATCATGTCTGCAGGTTGTGAGTCGTACATTACAAATTTTGTGACGCACTTTGAGAAATTGAATTAGTGTACCAACGCACTTGCGCCAGCCAGAGGGTCGACTAGAATGAGGATGCATGTCGCACCCCGGCACACGTGCGTGCGCACGTGACGAACGCGTGCCTACGATGTATCTGTCCTTGATGAGTGGGCGCTCTGTCCGTTGCATCGGACGCGCAGAGTGTGCTGCGGCCCTAATCTACATCAGGGCAAGACTGTTAAAAAATTAGTGACGGTGACTTCGTGAACGCGGGTTACGCGCAAGCGTATGGACGCCGCGAACGTGCACCGCGGCGTCCATACGGGAACCGCGGCCTCCGTACGGACACGGCGCGAACGAGGTCGTGGACGCTACATTGATCCCGACGGTGCGACGCCTTGTGGTGGTGGCGCTTGTGTAACGCCGGCGAAAGATTCGCTGTACATTCACTTTCACAGGGTGGAACGCCGGCGGATTTTTTGTATTTGTTCTCGGGAGGGGGGGGGCAGGGGCATTTCATCCCCATCCTACTGCGGCCGCGGCGGTCGCGATCGAACACGCGACTTAGTAGCCCGACGTCTTAACCAATGACTACTCGCGGCAGGTGACGTCCTTGCCAACGGTCTGTAAGTAAGCAATTTACTCACATCATTGAGGGCATTGTGTGGATTAGAGTACAGAAAACACCGCATATCCACGAAGTGAATGATGATGAGTGGGCGGAGCACCGGACGGGGGATCACTCGGGCAAAACGCCGGAAGCGTTCTCCGGAAGCCTGAAGCTGGCTTCCGGTTCCGGCTTCCGAAAGACGGAGCGTGGCGTAAATATATATATATATATACTGTACTTGTGTACAGTATATACAGCGCTTATATAGCCCTTGTGCACCGCAGCGCCCCTAGCTACGGACGAGAGAGAGAGAGAGAGAGCGTCGGAAACGAGAGAGAAAGAGAAAGAGAGCACAGCTGCACCTCTAGTGGGAGCGGCGAGTACTAGCGTGGCTACGACGGTGATACGAGGGACAAGGCTGGACCCTAAGGAGCTTGCCCCTAAAATGGCATGTTAACGCCATTAGATTATCACAATATAAAAGTATCGTTGCAGTGATATGTCATCGAAAATCAAAGGGAACTTCTACCTGCCGTGGTGGCGTAGTGGCTGTGGCGTTCCTCTGCTAAGCCGGAGGGCGCGGGAGCGAATCCCGGCAGCAGCGGCTACGTTTCAATGTGGGCGAAATGCAAAAACGCCGGTGTACCGCCTATTGGTTGCACGTTAAAGAAGCCCATGTGGTCAAGATCAATCCGGATTACCCCCCCCCCCCCCCCCCCCCACTGCGTGCCTCATAAGCATATCGCAGTTTCGGCGAGTAAAACCTAAGAATAAGTAACAGTAAATTTATTTATTTATTTATTTCAAGACACCTTACAGGCCCCTAGAGGCATTTGTAAGGGGGGAGAGTACAATAAAAAATTATTACTTATACAATAGTTAGCATACATATGTGCATACATATACAAAACATATAGGGTAAAAAAAGTGCTATTGTCCTAATAAAGTGTTACAATATGACCTAGAAAACAAACCGAACGCTTTGGACGCGACAGCTCATTTAACAATGAGATGTCACACAATAAAACATAGTCAGGAGAATTACAGATCAAGCGCGACATACCAACTACAGCAAAGAGTATGTAAGGAGTTGTTGCACATTAATAACGGGAAAGGCAATGACAACGAATAATATGTTAGGTTATGTAGAGTTGTTTGAAAAATGCGTTGTTAGAAGAAGCCGGAAATTTTCTTGGTCACTTTCACAAACTATGGTGTTAGGAAGTTCGTACCAAAGACGAATGGCTCTTGGAAGAGCGGAGTAGTTAATTGAATTAGTTTTTCCGTAGATGCGCATGAAATTGAACCGATTGGACAACCGCTGTGACCTGTAATGAGGAGTTTCAAGAGGCAGAACTGATGGTCCTGTGTTATGGACCTATTTATGAAATAAGGAGAGCAGGGTTATATCACGATGATCATGCAAGTGCTGTAGGGAGAGTCGAGTTTAATTTGTGTAATGCTTTTAGTATAATCATAACAACGTGAGATAACACGCGCTGGCCTATTCTGAATAGATTCGAGTTTTTCGATCAAATATTTTTGTTGGGGAGACCAGACCTATGCAGCGTATTCAAGCTGAGGTCGGACAAATGTTAGGTAAGTTAGTTTACGAATATCTAGTAGAATTATGTAACTTTCTGCGTATGTACCCTAATGATGTATCCTAAATGTAACCTGTGTAATAAATATTTTTAAAGGGCTGCCTACAAAAATGAAAGTGTTTTCAGATTGGACTTTGTATGGAACTAGCGCGAAAAACTATTGCATTTCGATTATAATGAGTGGGCCAAGGGCGAAAATCAAATGCATTACAGTAGAATCATGTCTTCCGAGATCATGCATGCACTCACAGGGGCTCATGACGTGACGTCATTCCTGTTGTTTATGAGCTTTTTAGATGGAAGCACGTAGCCGCCCGTTCCAGCGGCGAGCGTCGGCCTCGCCTTAGGCGTAACCGAGTGAACGAGCAGAACAGCCAAGGATGAAAGAGCGAACGCGGAGCGGGAGAAGAAAGGCGCGACCCGCAAATGGCAGAGACCAATGAGAGCGGCCCCTTCGGTGACGTGCGCGCAGGAAACTGGTGTCATGCGGACCCTCTCGACCGTTGGATGCGTACTCGCATCCGGTCTCAGCCGGACCGCTCGTTTCGTACTATAGTCTGCTCACGTCAGCTCTCGCTCGCGCTTCTTTGGTTTGCTTGATTTGATATCGTTTGCGCTTGCTCCGATTGATATGGTTTGTGATTCTTTTTTACATTGATGACTCTGAACGGATGGGTCCTGAAAGAAAGGCTTTTGGAGACGGTGCGCCATATCCGATTCTGTACGATAAGACGGACCCTGTATACAAGGACGCGGAGGCGACACACAGTACCTCATTCTCCTTGACTTTGGAATGCGGCAACACCGCAACAGAAGAGAGCACAGCAACATAATTATCATCAGTCATAACAACGTCGTCAACTTCGTAAGATATGAGTAGCGTTAAGAACGAAGGACGAAGAGAAAGAGATAGAGACAGAAAGGGAAGGAAAGACAGGGAGGTTAGCCAGTGTAAGTACCGGCTGGCTACTCTGTACTGGGGAAAGGGGTAAATGGAATAAAAGCGGGTAGGAAAAACAAATAAGAAATAATGTAAGGAAAGTGCACGCAGTAACGCGATGCTACGCGTAACAACGTTTACAGTCGGTCGCACAATTCACAAGCCCTTAAGAAATTGAACCGAGCACAAATTGAGCAGAGGACAAAGGGTAGGGCAAAATTTTTTAAACATTATATTTTTGGTTTCTCACTTTTTTGGAATGCTCAGGCCTTCCTCAACAATATCCAGTGCCCCACATGTTTTTCCGAAGTTTGAATGAGCCAAAAAGACAAGGTTTTCGACACCAAGTGACGAGCGGCCACGCCCCATTTTTTCACCTAGCACAACCTAGCAATCGCTCATGTTTCTTCCAAACGTAAATTTTTTTCATAACCGAAACTGGCAATTTCTCTAAGCTTAGCACATTCTAAAAAAAAGCAGTCTGGCAACCTAAAGGCACACTGCGCGGTTTACTGAATGCTGGTGTCTTTTACCGAGGTTTCTTCGCACGTGGGCGAGAGACGCGCGAAAACTTGAACTTGGTTTTGTGCGGTTGATTTGAGTTTCCTTGCGGCTGTGTTGACGGTGTTGCAGCGGCGAAACGTACTTTCGTGATGACGAAGTCAAAGAAACTCTTCAAAAAGGGCAGTTTTCATGGAAATCGACATACTTCGGTAACTGCTGACGGAGACGAGACTGAGAGCCCTCCTTATGCGAGCCCTTCAGCGAGTAAGTTTTCTCCTCATTCCACGTCGCTGCAAGGACAGAATGCTACCTGTAGTGACAGCGGAGGTCTGTGTGCGGTGGCTGCTCTGAATCGCGCCCACGCGTCACCTGCGCGCTGCCTCACCCGATCTCCTGATTAGCGAGGAAGTCGCGCCACACTTTGCTCGTTTGTGACGTGCCGCGCGAGACAGATGCTTTCTTCGGCATCACTGCGCGCTAGCAAAAGTGCCGAGCAGTCCTAAATACTGCAATGACTTTCAGAAGTTCGTCGCTTGAAATGAGACCACGGTGTCGGTGGTCATCTCAATGAGCCAGAGTTATAAAGAGCTTTGGAACCAACGGGTAGCTACAAGCCACCTGCGCTGCCGCGCGGCCATCATATCGGCTCTTATGCTAGTTGCCAACGAGTCAGCCGCCTTGCACCAAACAAAGGAGTTCAAGCTAGAAGTATTTAAAACCAGGTACCTCATTTTTATCGACTGAAATTCATGAGAATCGAGCCGTCATTGCCTAGAATAATCACGCCACAACAGCGCGCCCGCGGGAATCTGACAGCATCATCACAACGCGTATTTTTCTTCCGTGTAACAGAGACCTTGTTGCTATTGCAGAAGCGTAATTTACCAACTAAACTTAGCTTTTCATGACACTGTTACACATTACAGAAAAAAACTAACCAATTAGAGTTACAGTTACTGCTTAAAAATGTCACTGATTATACCTAATAATTACTACCGTATGAAAATAACTGACCAATTACTAAAAAGTAGGCTTGCGCAAATATTCCATGCGTTCGAATAACGAATTGAATGGTGTCCTATTTGATTCAGGCTTCGAATGAAATAGTCATGTTCGTAGATGCGAATATTTTTCGAGTATTTTTCGATTACTACAAAACGTTGATTGCGCCAAAATAAACATAGAATAGGAACGAAAGTACCGTAAGTGTTCGCCCCCGCGGAAATAAATAAATATGAGAGCTTGCGTAGTGGAGCAGGCTACGTCACTTACGTTGACATACCTTACTTTCTGTACAGAGATAATCCGCACTCTCTGAAGGGCCCTGCACATGCGAAGAAATTACTGCCTTGCTTCTAATGCTCCACTTGTCCTTTTAACGTACTATGCAATGACAGAAACTTGCTAACTTTAAGAATACTGGAATGTGACCATCGTTTTATACTAATTGTGATAACGGCTTTAATTATTCGAAAACTATTCGGAAAGATTCAAGATTTGATTTGATTAGATTCACTTCTGGCACTATTCGATTCTTATTCAATTAGGTCTCAAAAATCACTAATCTCACAGCCCTACTAAATTTGTTACTTTAAGGTTACTTCACTCCCTACGTTTAGTAGCATCGCACAAATACAGTAAATATACAGGGTGTTTCAGCGAACACTTTCAAAATTTATTTAAGGTTGCGTGTGGCAGATAGCCCAATTCTAGTTAATGAGCAGGTCTACTCGAAGAGGCGGATATTACTTGCACAAAAAAGAAATGCATAATCGACTAATTACCAAAAATTTAATAATTAAGTTTTTAACTAATTACTTGATTGCGCATATTGCAATTTACAAATTGTAGCCGTGGGGTTCGCAAGGCGGATCCACCTAAAATGAATTCTCAGGTTGACACCAGTTTCCAGATATTAATTCCAGAACTTTGCGGAGAAATGCATTGGCGTTCCAGTTAATTTTGTGCTTCAATGCTAAAATCGACGTTTTGTTAAGAACCTAACTGGAACGCCAATACATTTCTCCGCAAAGTTCGGGAATTAATATCTCGAAACTGGTGTCAACCTGAGAATTAATTTTAGGTGGATCCGCCTTGCGAACCCCACGGCTACAATTTGTAAATTGCAATATGCGCCATCAAGTAATTAGTTAAAAACTTAATTATTAAATTTTTGGTAATTAGTCTATTATGCATTTCTTTTTTGTGCAAGTAATATCCGCCTCTTTGAGTAGACCAGCTCATGAACTAGAATTGTGCTATCTGCCGCAGGCAACGTTTAAGAATTTTTGAAACTGTTCGCTGAAACACCCTTTACAGAACCAGCTGGCTTGGATCTTTCAATGCGTCATTTGCAACTATTCACACACTGTATTTGCTAAAAATGGCGTTTTAACAGGATTTTTTAAAATAAGGCGCTGAGATATACGTGGAGACCACCTCTACAGTAGGGTTATGTGGCGAGTGGGACTTAAAGTAAGATGATAATTATCGCTCTTGGCAGTGAAATTAACAAAAATTGAATAATTACCTTTCGAGTGGCTGCAGTAAGCAGGCACGTTTCTATTGAAAAGTTAGAGGCAGTCGTGTTTCAACAGAGTTCCACTTGGCCGAATTCTTCTAGCGTATCCGTGCTTTGAGATGTCGAACTGCGAAGTTTAATTGCCGTGTGTGAGTGTCTTGCATGTGTAAGCATGCGAACGGCAATTAAACTTCGCGGTTCGATATTTCAAAGCACGGATACGCTAGAAGAATTCTGCCAACTACTCTCTCCCCTTTTCCCTTCCCAGAGTGTAGGCTAGCCAACCGGGCGCAGTCCTGGTTAACCTCCCTGCCTTTCATTAAATTATTTTCTCTCTCTCTCTCTCTCTCTGCCAACTACACGCGCCGGAAGCTATAACAGAATTAGGAAAGTGGTCATGACCGCTACGAGCACTTCGACGTTATGTTGCTTTGAAATCGGAGTGTGATTAAGATACGTGGAAGAGCGCAAATGTTAAACTAAATCTTCCCTCCATTTAGTCAGCTCGGGGCAGCTAGAACACTGTAAATGCGCACTGCATGAAATGCTATATCAATTTTAATGTAAAGATTTCGTCGAACATACCATGTGCTTCTTGGCCTATCCCTTGTATGATTTGAGTGCATAATAATTAGCCCCAGGGTGGATCAATATCACTATGGCCGAATATCACCAGCCCTTGTGTGGCGGCGTTATGGTTCAGCTATTCATGAAATTTGCAAGTTCCTGTCCATTTATGGCATTCTCACCCCTTTGAAAAGCTGAAAAGCATTCGTCCGAAACACTCACGTTAGGACGAAACGCTGCTCCGAATCTGACTGCGGTGAGTGGGACAAGCGAGATCAGTTGATACCATGAATGTAAGCGAAACAGAAAGGCTACAAACAATGCAAATCTTGTATAGGCGCCTGTTAATTATTTATTGCGTAAGAAAGGCGCAGTTTCTCCTGCAATGCGGAACATTGATTGCAATAGAAAACTATTAGACAGGTATACCAAATAAGCTGTCTAATATTTATCAGGTGTATAAATAATCACCAGCTGCATAATTTGTAAATATTAACTTTCTAATTAAATTAACAAGCACGGAGTCACACGCACACAGGCACATATGAACACATCTCACTCGATGACCACCGACACTCGCTGTCAGAACGGTGGCGTGATGAAATGCGGCAGCAGCACCTCGCAAATATCCCTTCGTACTGTCCCTAGCTGCAATGCGAAATAGGCGCGGAAGACCACAGCGCATACGAAATCATCAGGTACGTCAGTTCGCCTAGCCTTCTCATCCACGGCAGATAACCTCCAAGACGCACCGCCACAGTTGGAGTAGAAGAGAAGATGCACGCTAACCCCCCCCCCCCCCCCTCCTACTTCAAGCACTTCTGCCTGCTCCCCCCTTGCGCGCGAAAGAAGACTCCGCCACATTAGGCTAAAATCCTTCTCGGCTCACCCTCGCACACTTTCCTTCGCACCTACAGCATACGGCAAGCGGCAGCGATATAAACCCGCTTGGACTTTTTACGGAACCTCACGGCGACGACGGAAATTCGGCTGGAGTGTCCATATAATTAATTGCAATGAAAATACAAATTCTGTTCCAACGTAAGTGCTATAGCTATGGTGGTGCCGAAACATGCGGCTTTAGTCGTCAGGCGATCCCGGCAATACCTCGTTCTCTAGCGCATCGCTGAGCTTGTATAGCTTGTCACGAAACGTCTGGAAGTGCAGTGTCACAAGGAAACACATGGAGCAAGCGCAACGTTTCTCTTCCAAAGATTTGGTGCAGTTCTGGAAACACTGAAAGCTCGTCGATATCGCCGACTCGCTAACGGTCGCGCGACCAAACTGGACGCAAAAGCAACCGGTTGTAAATGGTCACTTTCTTACAAAAAATTGGCTGTGGCTTAACTCAGTTATGCCTGGGTGTGCGTAGTGAGAGGTACGGTTAATCTTATTGTTTAGCTTGGTTCTCTCTACGGTTACGTCTTTACCGTTTAGCTTAGTACGTCTGAGTGTAGGTTTGGTTGTTACTTCTCGTTAAGTTATAGTTACATTAAATACTAGACATTTTAAAGCGTAACGCATTTATTTTGAAAGTCTTCATCTTGTTGTTTCTCAATTGCCACAAAGACGGCCCGATAGTAGGTGAGGCGGGAGGATAAGGGGTTGTCATCCAGTGACTTGAACACGTTTCGGGTGTTATCCTCATCTGAATCTACTAGCCTGGCCGCTTCGTACTTACGACGCTCCTTGAGGCGTGCGGCTCGTTCTTCCACCGTCTCCTCGGCTCGCTGCCTCCTCTTGGTTTCGTTCCCACGACGAAGCCTGGATTCTTTCAGTCTCTCCGACTCACTTTACACATCTGCCGAGGAATCCCACGCAGCCGCCTCTTCTATATATACGATGCAACGCCGGCTGCTCCTCCGTTGCAACGCGGTTTCACCGGCTCCTCCTCTGACGTCATGCCAGATGCAAGCGGCGAACGCTTGCAACACAACTGCGGCGGCGGCGGCGGCGGCGCGTCGCCGCGCCGTGGTAACTCGAGCAGACGACGACACATGGCGCGGCGAGCAGCGCTGCCAGCTGCGACGGTTGCTAGGCAACGGCTCAGCTCGCGGTGCGGCCCCCGGCCACAGCGAAACCGCGAGAATGCGGCCAGTGTAGCTTTCGCTACAAAAACAGACTGTGCTTGGTGGGCGCTGGTTGCTTGATTTTTCAGTTGGACGGCTGTTGTTGGCCTACTGAATCTACCAGCTGCGCAGAAGCAGGACGTCTGTATACCCTGACACGCATTTCACGGTGACATGGCGGTGCATGAACCTTGAGCGACACATATCGCGAGACATTTCTGTGTTTCGAAACGTGGGAATTTTAGAAATATGAGAAATGGGTAAGGACGCGCTTGCCGCTATGAACATCCTCCGCTGCAATGGGCACCCCTTTCGGTAGCCGGTGTAAGTGCGCCCTAAGTTTTGCGCACATTCGTGTGGAAATCACGTTCTCAGAAGACAATCGTGTATTACGTATCACTCCCCGCATAAAGCCGGCGGTACTATATAACATGCTTCATATTTCCTAGCTCACCGCACTCAGCATCAAACGGGGGAAGGCTGTCACCTAGCCTTTCCTGAGCGAGCTGTCGTTTATGCTGAATCTGTTCCGATTAAAAGAAGTAGTGGTCTCCAGGCCGGTTACAAACTTGATGGTGCAGAGCCAAGGCTGCGTAAAGCTTGCACGTATGACATGTAAAGCTCACAAGCATGACAGTGAATATCGACCTTTGTGAGTTGATAATTTTTCGGCACGGCTTAAAAGGGTTGCTTGTGCGATGCAATCAGCTTTCTTGTTTCTCAAAACTCCTACACGGGAGCGTATCCGCCAAAACTTTAATATACTTCTTTTTTCTGAGGTCTTTAAAAATATAGCACTACCTTTTAGTGGTGATGAGGTATAGCTTCGTTATGATAAGCTTGTGTAATAAGCGACAGCTGGCTGTTTGAATTTTTCTTGCCAGAAATGTACCTTTATATATCATGCCCAAAATGTCGGCTTTTTCCGTCATGTGAGACTGCACGTAGCCTGCTGAAATTTTGTCCATGGCAGTAGCTTTTCAGGGTACCATTTAGTGCAGGAAGCTCTCTGTGTTTTCAGGATGTACCCTTCCGTATGGCGCTACGCGGATTGACTCAGCAGACAGAAAATGATGCTATGGCAGGCGTGCCTCCTGCTGTTCCATTACGCACACCTATTACTGGTGCCATTTAAAAATAATAATAAAACACTTGCATTCAGGGAGCGCGATCGTCTGGTTAAATAACTGAAGAGTGACGTATCATCAAACACGCGTGTAGAGGAAGCGCTAGAGAAATTCCCGACACATCATAAATTGGCTGCTTTTCTCAGGACAAAGTGGTCTCCTATGAGAAGTTCGGTGACACCATACCTGATTCAGCTGCATAGAACCAGCTAGCGGGATCCACCGTACTACTGTCGAGAGATTTTGGCGAACGCTTAGCACATTTTTGGTTTTGGTTGCTTCTAGGTAAGGTAGCCAATTCAAATTCCTGTGCTATCGTTGGAGACTATTTCTCATGTCTTCGCTTGCTAATTACCTACAGGTTAAAATAAATTGTGGGGTTTTATGTGCAGAAACCACGAACTCAATATGAGGTATGGCGTAGTGGGGGACTCCGGAATCATTTAGACTTCCTGAGATTCTTTAATGTGCACCTAAATTTATGTACACGAGTGTTTTAGCATTCCGCCCCCACCGAACTGCGGCCTCCGTGGCCGGGGTTTGATCCCGCGCTCTCGTGTTTATCAGCCCAACACAACAGCCACTAAGCAACTACTGCGGGTTGTCAGCGGGTTATTTCGTTCACGTAGTGCGGCCTCGTAGTAGGCAAATATTTTCACATTCAGTGCCAAAGAATTCTCAACTACTAATTGGAATTTTTGCCCCTGTACCTCAACGTGAAATTTTGCATGGCGAATACTGATTGTGAACCGCGGAAACATTTACATTCTTTGGAGAGCGATGTATATTAACAAAAATGAATTGTTAGAGCTTTCTAATTGTTAATTCCCTTACTTGATTTATGATCGGCTCCGTTGAGGTGTATTTGTCAGCGGTGCTAGACTTATTTTTCTTTTCTTGTGCTAGTGACAGCAGAAATTGGTTTCAGGTAGAAATCATGTCCGAGCCAAGGAGTCCATTCAGATTTTCATGGGCAGTCATCCTTCTGTTGGCGATATATTTGCCGCTTCAGAGCTCCTCTTGCAATACACAACTTCCAGGTAAGCCGCCTGTGTATAAAGCAATCTCCACTATATCAACGTTTCACTAACGTTACTGGCAAAAATCTAATAAATAGTTTGTTCATCGCATGTACGATGTCATTATGTTTCGGGATCGGAGAATGATATACTTTTGACGTCTAACAAGTTAGTGTTGTAACTTCATTTTAAAGCATACGTACATTTTTTTGGCCGCATGAATTCACCTAAAACTGATAGATAGTTTTGTAATTTGCATAATAAGGAGCGTGGTGGCTAGAATATAAAATGTCTGCGTATGTGCATTTAGAAAATAGTGCTAACATTCACTTGTTTATTGTGCAAACAAACACATCACAAGGTATAACGTGCGCCTCCCCAAATCTCACTATGTGGGAATTGTTAAGCAAGCTACTCTCACCTGTTTTTTAAACACGCCAACACTACTGAAATAGGCTTCTTTAAAATACAGTTCAAATTTTAGTTTATTTAGCATTCTTGTACCAAGAAATATGTCTGTGAAGTACAATGATATAATGTTGATGTACAAAAATAGGAGGTGTGTTCAAAAAGAAACCGACCTTTTGAAATAGCGCGCCAACCGGCAGACGGAGCGCACTGCGGCTACTGAGCGCATGTAGCAGCAGGCTTACACAACAAACTGCCATTTACCGCGTTTCACTCTGACCACTATTTGGCGAGCTACAGCCGCTGAAGTGAGAACATGAACATGAACGAGCTGTTCTTCGGATTGGTGCCAAAATGACAATGAAGGAATTGGGAGAACAGCGTGTGTGTGTGTGAAGTTGTGCTACAAACTTGGGAAAACTTTCACAGAGACATTTCAGTTGCTTTGCCTAACATATGGGGAGGACTGTATGAGTCGCACGCATTGCTATGATTGGTTCATGCCTTTTGAGGACGGAAAAATGTCGGTCGGTGACGATCCCAAGCCTGGACGACTTTCCACATCCACAAATGATGACAACGTCGAGAGAGTTCGAACGGTGATTCGTGGAAATCGTCGGTTGACTGTTCGAGAAGTCGCTGATGAAGTGGGTATCAGCGTAGAATTATGTCATGAAATTTGAGTGACAAACTTGGGATGCGTCATGTCAGTGCAAAATTGGTGCCGCGTTTGTTGACTGACGAACAGAAGCAGACACGTGTTGACATCAGCCAGGAACTGCTCGCCGCTGCCAATGACGATGAAAACTTTCTTAAGAACATTATAACAGGCGATGAGACATGGGTTTATGGCTATGATGTTGAAACGAAAGTGCAGTCATCGCAGTGGGTGGCTAAAAGTTCTCCTCGTCCAAAAAAGCACGCATGAGTAGGTCAAAAATGAAGGTGATGTTGGTCGTCTTTTTTTGACTGCAAAGGCATTGTCCATCAGGAATTTGTGCCACATGGTCAGTCTGTAAACAAAGAAGTTTACCATGGAATCCCGTTTGAGTGATTCTGTGCGCAGTAAGAGGCCGGAATTGTGGGAAAATTAGGCTTGGATGTTGCATCATGACAATGCCCCGGTTCACGTGTCGCTCCTTGTCCGCAGCTACTTAGCGAAACTCCACACTCCTGTTGTGCCCCACCCGCCATATTCTCCGGACCTAGCCCCAGCAGACTTTTTCTATTCCCCAAGCTGAAAACCACCTTTAAAGGACGTCGTTTCCAAACCGTAGCGGAGATCCAGGACAATGCGAGAAGAGATCTGCGCGCCATTCCTAAAAGTGCGTTCCAGGAGGCTTTCCAAAACGGAAGAAAAGATGGGAAGAGTGTATTGCCAGTAGAGGGGACTACTTTGAAGGGGACAGCACTTAAAATGTTTTACCATAACCAATAAGGGTGTTATAGCAAAAGTTCGGTTTCTTTTTTAACACACCTCGTATATAGTTAATATAAACCAAACATAAAACAAACAAAGAAAAAGTGAAACAGTCTCAAGGACCAGTATTAAAAGCTGCTATAATAGCAGCTTGGCATCATTTCTTCCCAAGTGTTTCCTGTGTTGTGTGAGTAGACAGTGAAAAAAAATACATCTACATAATTAACCATGCATTTGAATTTGGCTCCTCACTGCTTTTAGTGGAGAGAATGCACAAAGATTACTACAAGTAGAAAAATGGCTACAATCATGAGGGAGTGCCCCCGACCAGCTAGAGAAAATACATCGAACTGAATCAATGTGCTGTGTTCCTCGGGTTAAAACACAATATAGTGCCCTTAAGACAAACCTTCTTAACGATAATCTTCACATAGGTTAAACAATGTGCAAGTGCTTGACTAGTTTCCAATAAACTTCAATAAAAAAAGGAGTGTTAACACTAACTACGCATTCCTTTAAAGCAAACCACCCCGTGTCAGTAACTTGCTATACAAGACGCCTGAAGTAATCCCTCTTAGTGGCAAAAACAAAAGGAACTACTGTGAATATAACGACTCCAGTGAAAGTGAAAATATGCACGGCTTTTTCAATGGAAACACCATTGAAAAGATTGTCGAGCTCTCTTTGCAGGCTGATAACGGCTGAAAAGGAATAGAAGAACAAGTGGCACACATCCATGACGAAGCTGATCATGCTGCGAACACTTTTGCACATTATTACAGTATAGTGACACTTGATGAATATTTAAGTGCGCTACGTGAGATGTCTCTTTGAGATAGGACACACATTTGCAAAGCGCTAGCAGGCAAACATTACTGACAGGCTCAAATAAACATGCGCTAACAAAAGCTTTATTTGTGTACGTGGCGAAAATTCTATTTCTTTCACTTTTTAATGTACCACTTAGGCACCCCTAGTTAACTATCTTATTTTTAAGGACTTCTCTTACGAGAAACTAAAGTGTAAACTGTAAATCACTTAAGCATTCAGTCGAAATATCGTTTAATCTTGTTATTCGACTATATATTTGTGCAGATAATGAACGTCGAGGAATAGGATAAGGCGGGGCAAAATGCGACAGAAATTTGCCAATAGAGATTTTTTTTCATTTCATGCAATACCATGAAACAACGAAACAGGAACATTCTTTTGGGTCCAGGTATGTAGTACAAATGTACAAATGTACAAGAAATTGCACAAATGTCTCATTTTCCTCCAACATGCGGGGCAAAATGAGACGCTACGTGGGGCAAAGCTAGAAGGTCTAAAAAATTACGTAGTTCAGTTCGTGCAGGAGAAATACTAGAATTTCATTCTCTGAGTGCCCGCGCAGTCTTCACGAACCCACCCTTTACACACCACGCACTGAATCCAAACAGAGACTTGCGCTGTGGTGCTCCACAAGTGTTTGGAGATCAAGCAGCGACAGTCTTTCTTTGTGCTATAGTTGCACTTTCTTGAACGTTTGTGTTTTACTGGCTCGTTCAACGAATGAAGGCAAGATCTGGCGTCAAGAGCCTTCTTCGCCTCTTCTTGTCATCTAGATGCGGAGCTGCGCAGGCATTTAAGGGATTTCATCATGGTAAACTTGGCTTTGTGAGACACTGATGTTAGAACTGTGCTAGCTTTAGAGTTCCTTCCATTGGTTATTCCTAATTTGATTACTGGAGCAATCGCATGGAAAGTAACGCCAGTCAGAATAATTTTCTTGGTGTTCTTTTTGTTACTCGACAAGGCTGTCAGCATTAGCGTCTTCACCTCCTTCCACATTCTCTCCTGTTACAGATTCTAGAGCATGTTTCATGTTGTTTTCATTACAAGAAGCTCTAGATGATTTTCTCTTGCACGTCCGCACCATCGTAAAAAATATAATATATAATGCGAGTAAATAAATGATTCCCTTACTAAGAAAGTATTTGTACCGATTGAACACCTTTCTTTCGCGTTTTGACCCTTTCAAATGTGCGGATTTTAAATAATTCCCCTTTTAACTCACGACACTTACAGAAGTAAACTTTTGGAAGCATGTAGCTAGTGGTACAATGCATCAATATAAATACTTAGGTTGCTGAACTGACGCTGGTGTACATTCATGCACGGCTCCGCAAGTATCAGTGAGCAGAATTGCACCCTTTTTGGTTGGTCACTGACAACAACCGCGAATTTTTTCGATCAACTCTTCGACCAATTGCGAGCGTTTTCATCAAAAACAATGGAGAATTAAGGGCACCTATCGATGAAATAAAGATTAACAAAAAATACTTTTTTGTGTTAGGTATAGATGGCAGCAAAGTCAAAATGTCACGTTTTGCCCCGTGTCCCATTTTGCCCCGCCTCATCCTATTTGCTGTGCCATTTATCGTACATGAAGACGCCTCCTAAATTTTGTTCACTCCAACGGCAGGAATAGGACCTCGTCTCATGCGGGCTAAATCGGCTTTTGGTTCTATTATGAGAGCTTGTGGGAAGGAGCTTACTGCCTTTGCAAAAAACGTCCCCTCGAAAATGGTACGCAAGGTAAGTACTAAAATGGAATTTTTTTCATTCTCTATATCCGTCAGCTGCCCCTGAATGCTGACGGTTACTATACGGCACGCAGTAACATTAAATAGCTAACCACGGTCAAGTAACTCCTTAAAAGAGAGGTAGCTTGCTGCAGTACACGGAACGTTCTGGATGGAAAGTTTCTATACTAAGGCGACGGATTTTTCTTGTTTTTTTTATTTTATTGTCATTACAACGGCAGCACCGACACCACATTGTACTTCAAGCTCCGCGCAATCTCCCCGCAGTAAAACAGCGTGATTGTTATTCGTTGTCCTAGGAAATTTACGAGTTTTGGTGCAGAACATATAAATAAAAAATTTTAATAAATTCGCATACGCCATTCATAGATATCGTTGTCCTGGAGCTTTTTGGATGGGAGGAGGACGTTGCCGGAATGGAATATTTCATGGTTTGAAACTGCAAATGTACTTGATTTGAAAATAATAATCTGGACATTTTCATATATTTCAATAAAGACAAGCTAGGAAAGTCGGTTTTTACCATTCAGATACACGTAGAGCGTTTCGATGTTATGGCACATGTATCAAAAGGAAACTGATTTGCCCAAGGCTGACAGCTAGAACTCTGACCATGTAGAGTGTATTGGAAAGGCTTGTGAACTATACCGTTGAGGTCATTGCATACATCTGGTAGCACTATTGTTGAGAGGCATTTTCCGCGCCTCAACATTTCCCTGTAAAGATTGCACCTAATTTCTGAACGCAGCACACATGTATATAGGAGCTGTCGAGTTATTAAATTTTCCTTGTGAACTACCAAAATAGGTAAATACGTCACTTCCTTTGTTAATACATGATAAAGTGTTTATTCACAAAGCCTTGGGTAGTGTACTCTTGCTGATCTCGTCACACGAAGTATCGTAGGAACCGGTGTTTCTTTGTTCGCTCGTTATCGTTTCTGTACTGTTAGAGAAAGCGCAGTAAAAAATGTTTTTATTTCTGTTGACCGAGCAAGGATTATACGGTGTCGTTTCAAAATGTGCTGAGAAATGCGATCCTAGAATGAGATGCGTATTGATTGGTCTATTCATACAGGGTCATCACTTTTAAGCTTTGTGGAATTTAAAAAAATCACCTGTGGCAAGATAGCATAGTTCCTGTCCTTGAGATGGATTATTCGAAGAGGCGGACATTGCCCGCACGAGAAATCGAAACACATATTCAAATAATTGCCAAAACATCACTAATTAACTTCTAAATTATTTACTTTATGATAGGTATTGCAATTTAAGTATTGTAGCCGATGAGCTTTCAAGACGTATTCACTAGACATGAATTGCCAGGATGACACAAGTTTAGAGATATTTCCCAAACTGTGGACCGAAATACATGCGCTTTCACGTTAAATAAATAACTATTTTGTTCTTCAATGCATAAAAGAGCGCTTCGTTAAAAAAGTAAGTGGAACAACCGTGCTTGTTTTCGGGCAGGTTTGACGGGCGCGCATGTCTCCAAACTGGCGTCATTCTGGCAATTCAATCCAAGTGAATACGCCTAGCAAACTCACCGGCTACTATTCGTAAATTGCAATATTTGCCGTTAACTAATAATTTGAAAACATAATTAGTGGACGTTTGCTAATTAGTTCAATATGTGTTTCGATTTCTCGGGCAAGTAATGTCCGCCTCCATGAATAATCCAGCTGAAGGACGGGAATTATGTTATCTGCAACATGCTATTTTTGAAGAATTCCATAAAACTTAAGGATGATCACCCTGTATAGACTAGAGTTGAGAGCCATTCTCCGGCGCCGCCATTTCCTCGCGACGGTCGCGCCGCGGTGCGAGCATTGTCGGTGGACTGCGGGCAACGCGAATCGCTGCACGGGCGGAAGCAGGAGCTGTGGCATTGAATTGTTCTTCAAGCGGACCGTTGACGCTTAAAATTGGAAGACGCTTAAGCTTCGCTTTTAAGAGTGGAACGCGATAGCATTAACAGATCCCTGACTGCTTCTCACGCTTCCCGACAACTGCAGCTGATGCAACCGTAATTGTTATTAGGAAACACTGTCGCCGAACGCTATGCACGAAGGCGAGCTCTCTGGCAGGAACACAGCCTCTTGCGTGGGCCGATCCCGGACATAGTGCATAACTGCGCCAAAAAAATTCCAACATTTTTTAGGTTTCCGTTTTTGTTTGGCACTTTTATTATTTCAGTCTGAGAAGAGTTAACATAAAAGGCATGCGCTGTGGGTGTTTTTTTCGTGACATTTGCTTGGGGATTGTCATTCTCAAAATTCCAACGAATAGCTTTGTCAAGAATGTAAGACAAGGTATGAGCAACATTAGTGATAGAATCATGTGGCAATATAATCCGTATATGCCGCACGTTACATAGCAAGGCGGGGCATATACATATACCTGAATATACACTGAGGGCCTGCGTGGTTGCGGGTGATTTTCTCGGCCGCGGTCGTTGGCGCTGAGGCCGAGACCGAACGCCGGATTTTCTGCGACACAGGGCTCTTAACGCTCTCGCGTTAAAATTGTTAAGTGCATGCTCATTTCACTTCTGCATTATGTACGCATGACGAACGCAGTAGAACATGCGCCGGATCGAGGGCACGCTTGACTTTTCTAAAGTTTCGCGGTATCATGGTCGCAATGAGGGCGATGCATTTTCGTTTGCGGAAAACGTATACATTTGTTTCAGCGCGTTGTAAAGCGAGATATTCTGTTAGATTAAGCAAGATAATTAGTGCCAATAAGCGTGCTACAGCTGCATGTAACGTTGCTGTGCGCTGTCACAGAACCTTTATAGTGACATAACACTGTGTTGTGGCGAAGCTTTAGTTGTTGACGAAAGTAAAACTCACAAGGTATAAAACTATAGATTTCATTCGTACCTCGACAAACTTATCTAAACAGGGTAGCGGTTTTCGAAATGCGTTTCACACCTAGTGTAAAGTTAGTGAGTCAAAGATGCGATGAAAGTAACAATATTGCCGCGAAGCACTGTTTGCTTTCTTTCAAACCACCTCTGAAAGCTTCTCTAATAGCCTCGTTGGCTACGCGATACATGACCAAAGCGCGCTTGCATAAACACTCTAAAAACAAATTTAAAAAAAATTACCGTAGCTTGCACTGGAGACAGCGGAGCTGATGGGCACCTAGCTATCCTGGCATTTGGGCTAGTCTAAGCACTACCAAGTCATCGCGAACACCTTCCCTAATTTATTGATTATTTATCGATTATCGATTAGCTGTTGATTGGCTATCGCTTATCTATCGCAAGGTATTGGCCACGTATTTCAACTAGGCTAAGCACTACCAATTCATTCCCAGCATTTTCCAGAGTTTATTATTTGTCGATTATCGATTAGCTATTGATTGGCCATCGACTGGCTATCGCAAGGTATTGGCCAAGTATTTGGGCTAGGCTAAGCACTACCAAGTCATCCCCAGCATTTTCCGGAATTTATTGAATATTGATTGTTAATCGATTACCTATTGATTGGCTATCGCAAGTAATTGGGCACGTATTTGGGCTAGGCTAAGCACTACCAAGTCATCCCCAGCATTTTTTCTGGAATTTATTGGTAATAGGTCGATTATCGATTACCTATCGATTGGCTATCGCAAGGTATTGGCCACGTATTTGGGCTAGGCAAGTACTACCACACGGGGTGCACGCACTCACTCAATGCATGACTAAATTTGCACCAGGCTTTCGCCTTAAAGCGTTACAAAGAGTAACGCCGAGCGGAATTTTTAAAAATTGGCGTTCGCCACATTCCGATCAAGACTGCCGACGACGGCACAATGCCGCCCTGACGAGTAGCTTTTGTACATCGTTGCTACTCACTCAAACCGTGAGTAGCAACGACACAAACAAGCGCCACGCACAAATAAACACACGATAGTCCGCCAATTCCCGCAGTCCACGCCGAGAGGTGGCGCCTGGTGTCGAGAGTTTTGGAGCGCGCCCGCAGCCTACGCGCGAGGCTAAAATAATCGGACCTATATGATACGCTTATCTTTACCTTCCTTATGTCTCCACAGAAAAGTTTGCCATCTCTGTTGTTTCATAAAGTTGACTGTTTTGAATCTTTACGCAACCGCCAAATTCCACGCTGTGCTTATCGCACATCCCTAAATAATCATCAGTATCAAAAGGGGCTCAATGAATATCGCCATCAACCCATTTTTACTTATCTAATCATTCCACACACTCAAACAAATGTAACCATCTTCTTAGAGATGTTATAGAATTCGAATTGCGCAGAGTGCCATTTTGTGCGCTGTGATGAGTTTGCATAAATAAAATTGTGTGTTATGTCTTTGCCCAAGTGTACTGGTGACGGAGGACACCGAGCTTGATGCTTTTTACGCGCAAGCGTAAATGGCTACGCGCACCAAGGGTAGTGTGAAGCCACGAAGCATGATGATGATGATTTAATTGCAGCCCCTATGAAACGGGGCGCTGACAAATGGTCGCCTAGCTTGCTTGATTTATTCGAGTATGTTATACGTTTAATATGGCATTTCTGTATACACCTCCATAATATGTGTTTTTTTCCTTGAAGATCTACTTTGTACCGCTATCTATAACTAAGAGATCCCGTCTGCCCGTCTATTCATTAAACAGGGTAATTTCCGATTTCTCTGCGCTAAGCTTAAGACCTAGATTTGTCGCTGCGCTGCCACATATACACTTAAATATCATTATAGCGAAATGGTTTATAACGAAATATTGGATATAACGAAAGAATCCTAATTCCCCTTGAAAATCCTCATAGAAACCCATGTGCTTAAAATTTTGTTCTAACGAAAATGTTTTATACAGATGCAGGGATATAACAAAAAATTATCCTTTCAATATGACAATTAACCCCCCGCTTTGCACACAAAATACGTATTTATTAGAATTCGCGGCGCTTTGCGGGTCTCTTAATGTACCTGTTTAAATCTCCCTCGTCTGCGCCGCGCTGACAACGCCTCAAGCCAAGCCAAGCTGGCCAAGCCTAACTTCTGTTAGCTCGCTATGCGCACTCGTTTGCTTTCTTTCGGAAGCGGGCGTAGGTCGGTCAGCCCATTTGGTTTTTACGACGTGTTGCCGGCTACACTGCAGGAAAATGACTGACGGTAGCAGCTGCTCGAAACGAAATGTTATCGCTCTGGATCAAAAGGCAGCCATAATTAGAGCTGTTGCATCAGGTACGAAGTTTGCAAGTGGCCAAGGACTTCAGCATCGCGCCAAGGACACTTTCACAATGCTCAGCAGCAAGGAAGTCATCACTGGCGCTGTTGACTTACCTGTAGTGAGTACACCCTCGCATATAATAATTAGCCATATAATAATTAGTCAGTTGCTATGACGAACTAATGCTTATAACAAAAAAAGAATTCGGCGTCCATTCGACTTCGTTATCACGAGATTTGAGTGTTTGTGCAAGTATGAAATGCGAAGCATTTCTTGGCGAACATTCGCCACTTTGACAGTATCTATCTATCTATCTATCTATCTATCTATCTATCTATCTATCTATCTATCTATCTATCTATCTATCTATCTATCTATCTATCTATCTATCTATCTATCTATCTATCTATCTAGCCGTTTACGTCTATCTAGCTCTCGTGGCTGTTTCGCTAGTTTGGTAGGTACCAAAATTGGCATAGTATGACAGGACTGTATGACGAATATAAATGATAGGCCATGACGTGAATATCATGACATTTGTGTCATGTAGGCCATGAAACTACCGCCTACGTTTTCTAGCTCTCATGGTCATTTCGTTAACGTGGTGTGTAACTAGAATGGGTTGGGACATGGGTACTAAGTGATGGAAATACTAAAGCATGATGGTAGAACTCATAGTCATAAGCATGACTCAACAAAAATGACAATGACTCAGCACCACTCAGAAACCACTGAAATGGGTTCATACTTGGGTATTAAGGGAAGGAAACACTGAAGGATGATGAGAGAAGTCATAGTCACGAGTATGACTCAGCAAAAATGACAATGACTCAGTGAAAAATGATTAACACTCAGAAACCCCTGGAATGGGTTCAGACGAGGGCACTAAGTAAAGGAAACACTAAAGGATGACGGTAGACGTCATAGTCATGAGCATAATTCAGGAATAATTACAATGACTCAGCGAAAAAAGATTAGCACTCAAAAACGACTGGAATGGGTTGAGACGAGGGCACTAAGTAAAGGAAACACTAAAGGATGATGGTAGACTTCTTGAAACTGCAGCGCGCACACAAGAAACGAGGACAATAGGGCAAAGGTAACAGACAGGCGCTGACCCGCAACTCGGTTTATTTTGGAGGGAAATTACACTCGGATATACACCCAGTCTGACTGAAGTGAGCATGTGCAAGAGCATGCGGAATAGAAATAAAATAATAAATATATTTTCAAAAAAATATCATCATCATCATCAGCCTATTTTATGTCCACTACAGGACGAAGGCCTCTCCCTGCGATCTCCAATTACCCCTGTCTTGCGCCAACGTATTGCAACTTGCGCCTGCAACTTTCCTAACTTTATAATCCCATCTGGTTTTCTGCCGACCTCGAATGCGCTTCCCTTCTCTTGGCATCCATTCTGTAACCCTAATGGTCCACCGTTTATCCATCCTACGCATTACATGGCCTGCCCAGCTCCATTTCTTCCGCTTAATGTCATCTAGAAATCGGCTATCGCTGTTTGTTCCTTGATCCACACCGCTCTCTTCCTGTATCTTAACGTTATATATATACACAAAATATATATACACAGAACTTCTACAAATCTTACCAACATCAGGTGGTGCTCAAATAGGCAAATTCTTTCTCAGTTAGGTTTATAGATGGCTCACTCACGCACATATCGGCACGCTTCTTTATATGAAAGGCCTCGGGTATTTCGCATGTTTGTTTCTATGAGTAAACAAAAGCATGGTATCAGAATAGACAGGTTTACAATGACAGCTTTTGCATTGGTTGTCTAGGTGTAAGTGGTTATCTTTGTCCAGTGAATTTTGATGCTCTTTTAGACGGGTATTAACACACCGGCCGGTCTGGCCTATGTAGACATTACCGCGAATCAGTGGCAACATGTGCACTACACTAACTTTGCGTTTTACGAGCTTGGAGTTTTCTTTTAAGGCGCAGACACACTTATTCTTGTTAGTTTGATCAATCTCTTTGAACACTGCTTGATATACTCGTTGCAGCTTGTCAGGGGCGCTGAAAACAACGTCACCGCCAAACCTGCTGGCCACATTTCTTAGTCAGCGGGAAAAGCGATGGGCATAGGGCACGACAGCAATCCGTTTTCTCGGCGTATGCATAACTCTATATCAGTAAAACCAATTCTTCACTACAGCTCAGGCCATTCAAAAATTGTCAAAAGTGGAATAGCAGTGTCGTGCCTTAGGGCTTCTTGAAATCGTACTTTCACACAATGAACCTAGGATTTTTAGATCAAATTACAAGACTAAAATCGGTAGCATTCCCAGATCACATTATTTGCAGAGCGGCTGAAAAAGTTATTAGGTTGGTTAAAATTGTCGAACCAGGGCAGTTTAAAAGCAGAGATGACACGCAGAGAAAACGCATTGCTGTCGTGCCCTATGTTCATCGCTTTTCCCACGTACTAAAGAACGTTGCCAGCAGGTTTGGTGTTGACGTTGTTTTCAGCGCCCCCGAGAGGGTGCAACGAATATGTGAAGCGGTGTCCAAAAAGATTGATTAAACTAACAAGAATAAGTGTGCCTGCGCCTTAAAAGAAAATTCCACGCTCGTAAAATGCAAAGTTGGTGTATTATACATATTGCAACTAACTTGCGGTAATGTTTACATAGGCCAGACCGACCAGTGTGTTAATACTCGTCTAAAAGAACATCAAAATTCACTCGACAAAGATAACCACTTACACCTAGCCAACCATTGCAAAAGCTGTCATTGCAAACCTGTCTATTCGATACCTTGATTTCTTTACTGATAGAAACAAACTAACACGCGAAATAACCGAGGCCTTCCATATCAAAAAGCGTGCTGATATGTGCGTGAGCCATCTATAACCCTAACTGACAAACAATTTGCCTTTTTGAGTACCACCTGATGTTGTTAAGATATGTAGAAGTTCTGTCTATATATTTTTTCAAAATGTCGTTATTTTATTTCTATTCCGCATACTCTTGCACATGCTCCCTTTAGTGAGACTGTGTATATATGTGTGTGTAATTTCCCTGCAAAAATAAATGGAGTTGTGAGTCAGCACCTGTCTGTTTCCTTTGCCTTATTGTTCTCGTTTCTTGTGTGTGCGCTGCAGTTTCAAGATGAATAGCTCCACACTCGCCCAACTTTCAGTACTTTTACGAAGATGATGGTAGAAGTCATACTCATGAGCATGACTCAGCAAAAATGACAATGACTCAGCGAAAAAAAATTACCCTTCAAAATCCACTGAAATGGGTTTGGACATAAATGATAGGTGATGACATGAATGTCATGACATACGTGTCATGTAGGTCATGAAACAGCCGCCTACACCTCTCATGGTCGTTTCGTTAACTTGGTAGGTAGGCTCCCCGCACACTGCTTTGGCATAACATGATTCCCACAGGGCGGGGGATCTGTCGGCTTTTTTTGTAAATGTCTTCTAGTGTCCGCTAGTAGCACTATGTCGTCCGAAAACATCAGTTGATGGATCTTCTGTTACACGATTTGTCCATTACACATGTAGGATAAATCAAACCCTAATTCGCTGTTTTCCCGTCATCTTTCCATGCCCTTAACATAAAGGGTGCACACCAATGGAGACAGAGGAGATCCTTGCTTCAGTCCTTGCTGAATTTTCACCACTTCGGTACTTTTTCAAGCTTCCCATACAATTTGTACTCGGTTCTCTCTATATATTTCCCTCAGCAGCTCCACAAAATCGTCATCTGTGCCATCGTGCTGAAGAATTTCCCATAACAATTCCCTGTCTACATTGCCATAGGCTCCTTTAATATCTAGAAATGCTGTCAATGAAGCTCTATTCTGAGATACTAAAATCTCTATGCACTTAGTTGGTACAAACATAATCATCATCACCATCAGCCTATTTTTAGGTCCACTGCAGGACGAAGGCCTCTCCTTGCGATCTCCAATTACCCCTGTCATGGGCTAGCTGATTCTAATTTCCTCCTGGAAATTTCATAATTTCATCACCACACCTAGTTTCATACATTTTCAGGCATGAAGTGGCGCCTGACACCGCCAAAATGGCCGAGATCTAGTGGGGCTGTACTAGTACAGGAGCATCCAAATTAGAAAGGCCCGCTAAACTTTAAAAAAACACTCCCTCAACAGAACAGGAATTGGCCTCCCTGGTGCAGTATTCGGCCACTACCTCCATCATCCCTCATTACTAGTGCAATTAACCCATGGCCATCCGTCCCCAGCGGCTCTAGAGCACCTGACCAACGAGGTGGTCAGACCTGCGATGCGGCAGAAGGTGCTAAGAATCTCTGGATTCGGACAGTCTGCCACTGAAACTGAGCCTGCAAACGTTCAACATAAGGAACCTTTCCACTAACCCATTGGCCATTGGGTGATATGGGGTAGTAAGCTTTTGATCTATGGACAGCAGCCTATTTATCTCCTTCATAACTTCCGATGTAAAGTTAGAGCCCCTATCACTTAAAATCTCCCTTGCAACGCCATACCGGGAAAACATCTCTAATAATGCTTCGGCCACCTGAATCGTATCTACCGTCTTAAGTGCTACCGCGTCAGGATACCTAGTGGCAACGTCCACCAACGTGAGCACATATGTGTTACCTTTACCAACGTGGGACTAATAGGTCCTACGATATCAATCGCTACACGGTGGAATGGTAACTCGACAATGGGCATTTTTCCTAGCAGTGCCTTTCCTACATGACCCTTCGCCACCGTTTTTTGACAAACATCAGAGGACCTGACGTATCTCCTCACATCGCTCTGTACCCAAATCCAGAACTCCTCGGTAATCCTCCCCAAAGTGCTCCCTATCCCTTGATGTCCTGCCATCACACTGTCATGTCCTATCTTCGTTACTCTCTCTCTCAATTCCTTGGGGACCATCAACTGCTGAACCTCTCTTCGCGAATTGAACACACACCTCCGGTATAATAAACCGTTCTTTTGAAAAAACTCCACCACGTTTCGACTTCTTTTCCTTCGTAGCACTTCTATCTTCTGTACGCACGTCTGCAACGACTCGTCTTTCTCCTGTAATTAGTTAAATTCGGCCGCCGTTATGCTCAACCCCTTTATGTTCCTGACCTGCAATGGTGTTAAGGGTTTAGTACTCTTACTCCTAGCTCGCGTTTGTACTGCAGCCGCTACCTCTACCTCAGGTGTCTCCTCTTCTAGCACTTCTGGCTTTTTCCTCTTCTCTACCTCCTCTGTCCTCTTCCAGTTAAGATGTGGGTCATCCGCCCTTCTCCAAAATCAGGTCGTACAGAGGATCTTCTACACACCTAGCTGTGACCACTCCCGTAAGAAGTGGTGTCTATAATTGAACTCACGCCTCTCGCAAATACTTAACGGACCTGTCTGCCAAAAAGACTGGTTTGAAGGAGGCGGTCATGCTCTCGGATGGTACCAGACTTTCCCTGACTAAGACGGTGTTCGCCCCCGTGTCTCGTAGTACTGTGGCCCTGTGTCCTTGTACTTCTCCCTCCACCACGGGCATGTTCTTTTCTCTCGGCCCATCCTCTTTACATTTCACCATACATGCTGCTTTGTACACGTATCTCGTTCTGCATTCGTCCGCCCCATGACCTCTCTTTTGACATAGCTGGCAAACCACTGGTGGACAACGTCTACTATCCCTCACGCGGCAGTTCATTGCCATATGTCCCAGCCGGTTACAAAGGAAACAACTTTGTGGTGTCCCTTGCCTGTTCATTGGACCCCGATCCCTCGTCTCCCCTACTGCTGCCATCGGTGCATCCTTCTCACTCTTTCCTAAATTCCTTAGTCCCTGCGCCTCTACGAACTGATCTGTATGCGCCGCCATCTGCTCTACTGTTTTACAGCGTAAGCTATTATGGGCTCATTCCAATAGCCGTTTCGGGTCGCGATAATGCCGCCGCCGCCCCGTAGCCGCTATCGCATGCGAAAAAAAGTACCCGCTCTCCGCCGGGATCGAACCCATGCCCGCTGCGTGGGAAGCGGATACTCTACCACTGAGCCACGCAAGCTTTTTTTCTTTATTGCCACATTGAGCAGCACAATTACACAAAAACATACATTCGAAGGAACAGACTCCCGGAACTCGCTTTGCGCTATCCCGTTAATATTCGGGCATGTTTAACAATGCTTCCGCTCTTGGGAGGCGTTCAGGCTCTGGGGTTTGAAACTGGTACACAGTAATAATTCTATTAATGCTTTCCTTGAAATATAGCCGTATCAGTTTCGCGTCAATGTCAGCGTTCAGCACTGCCATCCAAGATCGCCAAATGCTGTGGAGGCCCAAAAGCATAATGAGGTCAAATGAAATACCATCCTCATGTTCAACTGGCACAAATCGTATACCGAATGAGTCCACACGTAGGTCTTTCTTGAGAGTACGTTGTAAGATGTCCCGGAAGAAAAATGCTTCCCTACAGTCTAGGAATACATGCTCGATCGTTTCTGGCTTCCGGCAAATGAAACAGTGAGTCCCCCAAGGTACAAAAAATCCCTTTTCTTCCAAATAAGTCTTCCCATCTAATGTATTTGTATGCAATTTGAAGAAAAATGTTTTAGCTCCTCCTGGTACACTGATGCTTTTCACTCGTTTAAGAACGTTTTCCTATGGTCTGGCACAATATTGTGATCTATACAGAGGAACTGGAAAGACAATGTCACACAGATCCTTGTATATAGTTTTTTCCGCGACACAGTCCAAAGATAGTCCAATGAAAAACGAGCCTGCAAGAAAATACATGACAGGTAGACCTTTTTTAGGTATCCACGCAGGCCTCCCGGCATACTTTCCGACGTGACTACAATGTTTGGTAATGCTCTTCCTAGTCTGACCTGACAAACAGTTCGTAAAAAGGGGTCTGATACATCGCGAAAAAACATGAATCGGTTTACTAGCTGCCTTATATAGAGGTGCGACAGACTCAATCCTCCGTAGCGCACACATCGAAACAGGTTGGTTCGCCGTGTGCGCTCCCACATAGATCCCCAAATGAAAACGGCAAGAACTCTATGCAGCTCTTGCACATTCAGGCGTGAACAATGAATTACTTGCATTATATACCAAAGTTTGCCTATTAAAAACAAATGACACATCGCAGCTCTCGCAAAAATTGACCAGTAAAAGCACTTAAGGTTATCAGCCTTTTCGCGCACTTCGAAAACTTTCCGCCGCCACAAAGGCTCACTGTCCTTGTAATTTTCCAACGGCACTCCTAAATAGGGTGCTGGAGTAGTATCCCATCTGACGTTGCAGAAAATGTTTGGGTGGTTGGCCAGTTTCCATGCCAATATCCCAAGCACTTTCGCCAGTTGATTGCTCTGCCACTAACCCCACAGAAATTTTTAACAACTTTAACGGCATTAATGATGCTTTCATGATCAACACAAAATAGTGCTATGTCGTCTGCATATGCAAGCAGGCGTACTTCCGCTGCATGGAGACGGAATCCTCGTATAGTGGAGCTATGGATTATGCTCAAACAAAAAGATTCAATGTATATGGAAAAAAAGCGATGGCGAGAGAGGGCATCCCTGACGTACCGAGCGTTCCACTTTGATGCGCGCTCCCACCACCTTATTTACTATCAAACGCGTCTTGTAACCTCTATACGCCATGGCGACACCCTCTCTTAAAACGGATCCAACGTTGACGTGTTGTAATATAGTCAACAGTATATCGTGAGGTACTCTATCAAACGCTTTTTCAAGATTTAGGTATAGCATTGCGACGCTGTCAGAATTAGCATCACAACACTCCAGAACGGAACGGGCTTTATGTATATTTGTAACTATTGATCGACCTGTTATGCCACAAGTTTGATGTTCACCGACTAATTCTTGTATTACAGTTTGCAGGCTCTTGGCAAGAATTTTCATGAATATTTTGTAGTCTACGTTTGTAAGTGATATCGGTCTTTACGAAGTAACTTGCATGAGCTTATTCTTGTCTTTAACCTTAGGTACAAGAACAGTGTTTGACGTAAGAAATGATGGTGGAAGTACCGACATATCGAAAGCCTCGTTACAGAGTGACACTAAGACTACAGTTACTTTTTTCCCTTAGAACCTTATGCAATGATGCTGTAAGCCCATCTGGGCGTGGGGATTTCCCAGGATTGAGATCATTAATAGCTTTGTTAACCTCGTCCAGTGAGATCTGCATTTCCAAATTTTCTTTCGTCTCATCGCTTACTCGCGGCATTAGAATGAGAAATTTATTTTTAAATGCGTCTACGTCGACTTCAATGCACGAATATAATGCACTGTAGTATTCATAAAACGCTCTTTGGATACCTTCTTTATCTGTAATAACAGCCTTTTCCCACTCTACTTTTGCTATTTTGTTTAGGTGCGCGCGACGTTTTTCCAATCCTATTGCGCGGTTGGTAGGAAACTCCCACCCATTAAGCGCTCGGACCAAGCTCTGACTACTGCGCCTTCGTACCTCTCCCTATCTATGAGTTCCAATTTCTGCTTTATGGTACTTATGTCTTCTTTAAACGTTCCGGGCTGTCTGCACTCTTCTGAAATGAACGTGCTTAGGTTGGCTTGGAACACATTTTCTAAACTTTCTTGCTTGTGCTTTATGGCTTCTCACCTTTCAATGGCCTTCATTTTCACTTCTTGCTTAAAGAGCTCTCAGTGTTCCCCAACTTTTTTATAATATACTTTGTCAAATTTCGTGATTGCGTTTGTGACATACCTTATAAAAACGTCGTCTTTTAAAAGCCTATCATTCAGTTTCCAATTTTCCCAAACAAATCTACACGTTTTATCTTTTCCGACACCAAATGTAACGAGGCAGTGATCACTAAATGATACTGGCTGAACACGATATTCTCTGATCAACGGTACTAAATCTGCAGATAAATAGGCGCGGTCCAATCGCGCGTGGTTTTGACCTTGAAAATGGGTAAAGCGAATATCATTCCCAAACCCACAACATTCACTCGCGTCTTCCAAGCAATGCTGGCTGATGATATTATTTAAGGAAACAACACTGACATTCATATAAGGGGTCGAGCTGGTTTTGTCGTTTGCCGGGCATACGCAATTGAAGTCACCAATGACAATTACAAACCGATCTGTAACACAGTAGTTACTGATAGCTTCAAACATTTCTTTTCTCTGTTCTGCGTTTGTATATGCATAAACACATGTTATTCACCAATTGCGTTCAAATTATGTAATGTCACAAACAATGAAACGACCTAAATTACATGTCACCACTTTCTCTACCACTGCACCCAATATCCTACGTATCATCAGCACACACCCCGCCCACTTTCCCACTGCATGACACACACATACATCGTACCGACTAGTGAAGAGGCGCAGCACACTATCCGTCTGTTCTTGACTTTCGATTTTAGTTTCTTGAACTGCTACAATGTCCAAATCTTTTTCTGTAATTAACCTGTAAAGCTGATTTTGCCTCCATCTTGAGGCCAGCCCTCCGATGTTTAATGTCGCTACAAGCATATGCTTTTCAAAGGTAGCCATTTTTAGTTTTGTTATGGCATCTAGGCAAACAGTATGGTGCTCACCTTAACATACAGACTACAAATAATACTACAAACAGTATTTACAACTTCTCAGTGTCGTCGCGGGGAAGCGACGACGAGCGTTGCGCTCTGTTGACACGCGGCTTTTTCCCAGCGACATGCCACGGAACGGCTGACGGAGTCGCTGCTCCTGAAGAACGCCGGTTGCGCCGTCATGGCGCCGCTTAGATGACGTGCTGTCCAGATCCATCGACGCTGCGTGGTCATCTTCCACACTAATTAATTAATTAAAAATGTGGTTTTACGTGCCAAAACCACGATCTGATTATGCGGTACGCTGTAGTGGGGGACTCCGGAAATTTGGACCACCTGGGGTTCTTTAACGTGCACCTAAATCTAAGTACACGGGTGTTTTCGCATTTCGCCCCCATCGAAATGCGGCCGTCATGGCCGGGATTCGATCCCGCGACCTCGTGCTCAGCGTCTTCCACACTTCCCGACACGTCGCCCACCTCTTAAACTTCTGCCATCGGTGTTCCCATTGAAGCAGCGGTAGTAGTAGTAGAAAACGTTTATTCACACAGAAAATAAATACGGAGGAAAATGTACATCGAGTGGAGTCTTCATTTCAAGACCCCAGTGGCCTTGGCTGCCGCTCTCGCCTGGATTACCAGTCCGCGCTGGGTTGCTAGGTCGGGGCTGGACAGAGTGGCCTCCCACTGCTCCTCCGGTTCTTGTGTTTGTATGTCTGGCGGTTTGGGGCCTGTACACCCCCACGTGACGTGGTAGGCTGTGGGTCGTTCGTTGCACCATGGGCATGCGGCTTTCTAGTGTTCTGAGAAGATAATGCTGTATTTGTGTAAGTTGGGGAAGGTGTTGGTCTGGAGCTGTCTCCAGTCCCGTGCTTCCTGTGCATTTAGCCCCTTGTGTGGTGGGGGGTAAAGCTGACGTTGTTTGCGCAAGTGTTGAAGTCGCGCGCCGTAAGCCGCGGGTACGGGGAGGGTGGTAGTGGGATCGATGATTGTGGCCGCTCGGTTTGTGTGACCTCGAGCTAGCCTGTCCGCGGCCTCGTTACCCTCCAGCCCCGAGTGCCCCGGAGCCCACGTGATCTGATGTTTGAGCGATGAATTTCTAGCCAATGGATTAGTCGTGAATCTAGCTAATTTCTGAGGTATTCTGCCTGCAAGAAGGAGCCGACACGCCGCTTGGGAGTCGGTTATTACTTGAAGTTCTCGGTTGGTCGCGTCCCCGTACTGAACGGCCAGCACGATCGCCGCAGCTTCCGCTTCTGTGACGGTGCAGTGCGGGATGGAGATGCTGGAGACTTCTTCGTAAGAAGAGTCCACCACCACGGCTGCTGCTGCGTTCGATGCATTCTTATATAGGGCGGCGTCCACGTACACCGGCCTCGGGCTCCGTCCCACTGTGCGTTTGAGGTAGTCCACTCGGGCGTTGCTTCTGCCTTCGTTGTGGGATTGTGACATATTTTTTGGGAGCGGGGCCACGTGTACTCTGGCCCGGTACGATGTCGGAATCTTTGTGGTCGACTGGATGGCGTCAAGGTCCGCCGGGTAGCCGATGCGCTTTAGGATGTGTCGGCCTGTCGCTGTGGACAGGAGGCGTTCTCTCTGGGTCAGGAGGACCGCCTCCTGAATTTCCTCGAACGTGTTATTTAGTCCCAAAGCTTCCAAGCTGACGTTGGATGTGTACGGTGGGAGACCGAGGGCGTTCTTGTAGGCTACGCGTATCATCGCATTGGCTTTGTTGAAGTCTGCTCGGAGCAGGGTGAGGTAAGGGAGCCCGTTGGAAAGGCGGCTGATGACCAGTGCCTGCACCAAACGGATCGTGTCCTCCTCCCGCATGCCTTTTCTGTTTCTGGCCACCCGGCGGATCATCTTAGAGATCTGCTGTGTTGTAGTCTTGAGCAGTTGGAGTGTGTGGTTGGCCTTTCCGTCGCTCTGCAGCCAGAGGCCCAGGATCCGGATGAGTGGTACCTCCCGGATTGGGACCCGATGTAGGAGGATGTTTAGGTTGCCTGGCGATTTGTAGTGATGTCCCTGTATGCGGATCACTTCGGATTTGTCGGGGGAGCAGTGGAGTCTGCATCGAATGGCCTCTGTTACGACGCACATTGCTGCCGCTTGGAGTGTGTCTTCCTTCTCGGCTAGAGAGCCGGTGTTTGCCCAGATCGTAATGTCGTCCGCATACAGGGTGTATCCGATGTTCGGAACCTGCTGCAGAGCCCTTGCGACGCCGATCATGGCGACGTTGAATAGGAGCGGGGAGATGATCGATCCCTGTGGTGTGCCCTTGTTGGGCATGTCTTGAGGGTCCGATCTCGTGTCACCCATTCCTATTGTTGCCGTTCGGTTGGACAGAAAAGTCTTGACATATTGGAAGGTGCGCTCGCCACAGTTGAGATTGCTGAGCTCGGAGAGTATTGCCTCGTGAGACACGTTATCAAACGCGCTTTTTAGGTCCAGCGCCATAATGAGGTGTTCGCCACCCCTCGGGATTTTAGAGAGTACTTCCTCCTTCAGGAGAAGGAAGGCGTCTTGTGTCGACAGGCCCGACCGGAAGCTAATCATGGATGGATGAAAAAGGTCGTTATCTTCTATGTAGTGTTGAAGGCGCGTCTGGACGACTCGCTCGTAGAGCTTGCCCAGGCACGATGTGAGAGATATAGGTCGTAGAGCTTCCACTGCCGGCTTCTCTCCCGGTTTCGGGATTACTATGATCTCCGAGTGTTTCCACTCGGAGGGAATTTCATTCTTCTCCCAGAGCGAGTCGTTCAGGTACTTGGTGAGGTCCCTGATCTGTGCCTTGCTCAGGTTGCGGATCATGGCGTTGTTAATTTTGTCCGCTCCAGTCGTAGTATTTCGGGTGCACGATCGTACTGCGGCGTACACCTCGGCTTCGGAGATGGGAGCGTCGAGTGCCGGATTTTCCTCACCCTGATAGGTCGCAGAGCAGGGTGGCGCGGTGCTGGTGCCGATGTATTTGTCCCTTAGAGCAAGAAGTAGGGCTACGTTGTCTCCCGGAAAGAGGTGAGCAATACGCTTCAGGGTGCGTGTAGATTCAGATTTTGATTTAGAGGGGTCGATGAGGTTCCGCAGGATTGCCCACGTACGGGAGGTTCCCAGCGTTCCCCGCAGTGACTCACAAAACTGTTGCCAGTTTTGCTGTGCTAGGTTGGTGGCGTATGTCTGAGCGCCCTCTGTGAGCTGTGCAATCCGCAGGCGGAGGGATCTGTTTAGCCGTTGCCTTTTCCATCTTCCCACGAGCCGGCTGCGCTTTTCCCATAGCTTGAGAAGGTGGCGGTCTACCTCTGGGGCTTCCGGTGTGCGGTGTATTGTTTCTGTGGCTGTCTTGTATGCCTGTCTGATGTCCTCGCTCCAGACGTGTATCGACTGGATTGGACCTGACGGGACGGGTGCATTGCGGAATTTGGGCCAGTCAGTGATATGGGCGGCACCCAGATGTCTTCTAATTTTGCTAGATGATATGGACGTGCTGAGTATACAGTGGTCGCTGCCCAGGGTTTCTCCTAGGTTCGTCCACGTGGCCTCGGCGACGTTCTTGATCAGGGTGAGGTCGGGGCATGAGTCACGGGTGACACTGTTGCCTTCCCTGGTCGGATATAGAGGGTCGGTAAGGAGTTCCATTCGTAGGGATTCTATTGCTCGCGCGACTTTAACTCCTCTTGCTGAGTTTGACTGATACCCCCAGTCCCGGTGAGGCGAATTGAAGTCCCCGACTACAATAAGCTGGTTTGCTTGCGCCAGTCGACTGGCTTCGGAAAGGAGGTTGGTGAAATCGGCCTTCGCCGGCCTTGGTGTCTTGTACTCTGTTAACTCACGACACGAGTGCTCTATTCTTTGGAGCCCCGTTTTTGGGTTACAATCTGTCTATCTCTTAAA